>NW_028242155.1:0-262141 GCF_964263255.1 Lissotriton vulgaris | reverse complement strand
TGTTTACCAAGCACCTCCTAAACATAGCACGAAGGACATTAAATAGCGTCAGGATAACAGAGTTCTGTAATAAGGGCCACTCCTTTCATCCTTGGAAAAACACATTAGCCTAAGACTGTAATAGTCTATGCACAGGTCAGGAAAGGAAAAAAATCAAAGTGACGAGAAGGGTATTGGTTGGCCCCAAGCAATCACTTGCATGGTAAACAAGGCTGTGGTTAAAGAAGAGAACAGTAGTTCCTAATATCTGGGGAGGTCATCAAACAGTCATACAGAAGGGTAAATAAAGACATGTACAAGCCCACCAAGCAGGAGGGCTTGATTCAACTCGATTCAAATCAAATAGACGGGCTTGGTAAATTAGGCGTGGCCTCTTTTGTAGAAACACCACAAGGTACCCTGATAGGGACGGGGCACACCTATCAGAGGTAGATAGTGAAATGGTCCAGCTAAAAGGACTGTAACTGCAGGGCTATGGAGCCTGCAAACCCTTGAAGGGTAATAAAGCTGTGGCTAAAGAAGAGAACAGTAGATCCCCCTTCTTGGAAGACCATCACATTCCGACAGAAAGGAAAATAAAGCCATGGACAAGACCACCAAGCAGGAGGGCATGGTTCAACTCAAATTCAATATAAAATACGAAGGGCTGGGTGAATTAGGCGTGGACTCTTTCATGTAACACACATGGTACCCCGATAGGGACGGGGCACACCTGTCTGAGGTAGATAAGGATATGGTATACCTAGAAGGACTGACGGCAGGTTGCAGGCGGTTATGGAGCATGCCATTCCGGAGGCTGATTTGTACAAAGGGGTACCCTTTCAGGAGCACAGAGTGGTGCCTTATGCCAAGCCCCTGGAGTCTTAACAGCAGGACCCTGGATGAAAACGTAGGCGCCCCGCTAGTCCTTCGGGCAGTTGTAAGCCTGAGCAACCGAGGGCTGGCCTTGCAACGTTCCGGCCCTGAAAGGTGTGAGTAAAGTTATGGACTGGTGGTCCATGGTACGTAAGGGGGATAATCCCCACATAAATGGGTGCAGCGATTTGATTGGCCACGGTGCAGTTTGGCTCATCAGGTGGGCAGGGCAGATTAGCTTAGTTACCAATGCCTGCTCTTGGATCACCTGTAAATTAACCCACCACATGGCATACTTCTTGTATGAAATAAACCTGCTGCAAACTGTTTTCCTACAAAATTTGTGTGGACTGGTTATTTTGTGCAGTATGACCAATTACTGCTAAGTGAGGGGGTGCTGATATCGGCACTAGGAAGAGGAGCCGAAAGGCGATAAGATGATGTCTTGGAGGATTCAAACTTCGTCGTACCTAAACACATTTGATAAAGTACTAGCTTTAGTAGCTGCACAACAACCCCAACAAGAGACCGGCACAGTACATGGGCGCGACTCGCATCCCTGCTGTGTTTGTAATTTGAAAGTGCGGGTTCTGGGGTCGGTAAATGTTGCAACCAGCACTATTGGTGATGGGTGTGTGTGTTTAAACCCCTGAATCCAGAACTTAACAACAATTCGCTCCATACCCTATCATCTGTGTGATGCTAATCCATAACGTAATTTAACAGATCATCATACTCTGGCAAACGGAATGTGTGGACTACCACCAGGTGTAGCATGTGCATTTAAAAAAATAAAAAGTGATACTAAAACGGTGAATAAAGAGCATGAAAAAGGGACGAGTTATATTACACAAGGACACATTCGTTTAAATGTTTCATCATGTAGCATTCTAGTTCTTACCCTCCTCAACCACTGCCAACTGGCCACTTGCCAACTGCCAAGTAAATGCTGGGCAAATTATGGTGGACCCCAGGCGTAGTGGTCTCTAAGCTGCAATAGTGGTGGGCTCTTTGCAGTCACCTGTGCTCTCCTCCCTTCTCAGCGGAAGTCAGACTCACTGTAGGGGTGTCAATCGCAATGGTTGCGGGCTCGGATCTCCGACCCGGGCTCTTCATGGGGTGAAACAGGCAGTCTGGTGTTGCCGAAGTGCGGTGAGATAATTGAAATAAATTATGGCAGTTACAAAATCTAGGCTGTGAAATACTTCCTGCTGAATTTTAAACTGCACGTTTGTTGCATTCTTGCTGCTGAAGTTTATTTGGGCAGGTCTCGGCAGCAACACAATTCAAGCAGCAGCTGGGAGTGCAGTGCACACCAAACCTTTAAAAAAATGGAACTCTCCGAGAAGGGTGTGGCATAACAGCCAGAGCTGCTGACATGAAACCTGGGGAATCAGGTTTGAGACTCAGCGCCGGCTCAAGATCCTGTGATTCTAGGTAAATCACTTCATCTCCCTGTGCCTACCAGCAATACATGTGTACTTGTTTTGAAAGTGATGGTGTGTACTCGCATTGAAGAAATTACAAAACAACAAGGTGGTGACAGCTAATCTTGTGCATGATTTGTGACTCATTAAAACAAGGCAAGGTCCTGAGAGGTGCAAAGAAGGTATGAAGTTCCTCGGGGTCTGAATAAATAATGTGGGTATGCACCACAAGGTGGTCGTCCCACCTGGATTTGAAAAAAAGGGGGGGGAATATCCCTTGTCGGAACTAGGGCTCTCACACACCTAGCAAGCTAGGTGTCATGCTTCATCATATGATCCTGCCCCTTGTCAGGTCGGCGCTGAAATACCTGATGGGCACCCAATATGGGGCTCTTTGGCGGGGATCTTTTGTTCCTGCCATTGGATGCTGTGGGGGTTAGGGGTCTAGTGTGTGCAGATGTGGAGTGGGTGAATTAAAACAGGTCAGTTAGTCCTAGTGATGATTTATTCTGGAATGTAAACTGCCTGAGTAAATATAGAAAGAGTGGCAGTGAACTAGATATAAGGTTTCTAGCTGTGTTGTTGTGAAACATTTTAGGACACTGTTGTAAATTTCCCGATTCATGCCCTTATATAGGTATGCATCACCATGTCCTTGTATAGGCATAAGAATCATAACCATATTTAGTCATAGCTCGTGAGGTCCAAATACGGCAGGGCTACTTCCACTAGTTCTGAAAATCTACAACGATTTCTTGGAGAACTCGGCTTCAGCAGCTAGGGACTTTCCCTTGCTCGAGAACTGACTTGACAAAGAACTCATGGAGTTTTCAAAGAACTGAGAGTCTTTAATGATGTTATTATGTCCACCTTTACGTCAAACTCGGCAACTTCAAGGTATAAATATGCCCACACTTGCCTTAGCAAACATACGGTGGTTTGGAGCAGTTTGACTATCTACTTGCCCGAATCATCCTGCTGCAGGAAGTGCCGAAGGAAGCCGACCCTCCAACAGACACACTAAGAGAGACGCTGTCTTTTCTCCTGCCGAGAAATCCAGCTCCAGTGTTTCCAAGCTACACCTGCGGGTTGCTGGGAAATCGATTCCTGAGCCTGACCTTATTCATTCCCAACTAAGGTACGGAGCTGAATAGACCCTAAGAGAAATCTTGGACAGATTCTTGGCAAAAGAATACTACATTTATGTAAACCTTACTTCTTCCCCCGTACTAAGCTTAGGTTAGGTACATCGGGGTAGGTGTATTTTAGAAGCTCCAGTTGAGTACTTTTAGCCTCTGTTATTTATGTATCTATTTATGGTTTAGGAACCATACAATGCTCTTACAGTATTATTTTATTCTACTCGTTATACTGTATGCATTATATTTTAAAACCAGTTTTACAATTGTAGCAGTTCATTTCTTATGCTTGAGAAAGAAGACTGTTCAATAAAACCTTTTTATTGAAAACGCCCGTCTATCTATTTCTCTGCACCTCTGGTGAAACGAAGCATGCACGATTCACTGAGTGAAATATCTATCTATTGTTTCCACGACTCTGATGATCAGTTTTATCTTGGGGAAACAAAGTTGATATGTTTATGCGGTGTCAGAAACTAATCCTTTCTTGTGAATTCGAGAAAGTTTCTAGTGATCTCCGAGCTAGCTGGCACTCACAATTAAGTCTAATATATTCGATAGAGACCTAGTAGACCTCAGTCCTACGTCTAACTTATAGGATTTATTATTCCAATGCGCAGAGCCTATTGGGAATATAGGAACTACACTACATGGCGCCCAAAGTTCGGTAAGGCACTAATTTAACGCTAGATACTAGAGTAACTCAGTCCTGCTTTTCACAGAGACCCCTTTACCAGTAAATACTCCAATAGATGGCTGGAGTGGGTTAAAGGATAAAATATTTGCCGTAAAACTGAGTAGGACGAAAAATCCTATTTATTAGTTTTTGGTTTGTTCATTGTTGAAGGATACAGTGTTCCAAAATATTGTGCAACTTATCTTTATTTCCTTAAAACTTGCTCTGCAAACTTTCATTAACCAATGTCGAGTAACGACAACACCGAAGCCGGTAGATTTGGAAATCATCGACCAGGTCTTGACACCACAGGGTTTAATGAAGAAGACGTGGATGCTATAATCATCCCGGAAAACGTAAGGAAAACCATAGTTATAAAGCTTATAGAAAATGGCCTATCAGCAAGAAGTGGTAGAGTCATATTTGTCATAGAAGCACATGAATATCACCAGACAGAGGTATTCTATTCATGGACTGTCTTTCCACAAGCAAATACAACAACACATGTGTTCCACTTCTATAAGATAGAGAAACATCCAGCGGAATACGTTCCTTTCGAGGACATTGAAATTCCACTAACTTACCAAGAGCATCAGCTCTGGTTTAAAGGCTCCCTACAACATCAAAATCCCATTACCAGGCTCAGTCCACTAGGTAGACCAGGAGCAACATGGCCAGTACTAACCAGCTATACACCGCATCCTGACATTGAGAGAATGTCAGATGTAGAACTGTTAGCTTAGCTAAAACAATTAATTAAATACATAGACAATTGGTACAATATGTCATGCGGACTTTAACAGTCCAACCTGCTATAAAAATTCCACAGCACACCCCTCATCAGGGGAACAAAAAACAAAATATCACCACAGACTATACAGTCAGTCATCGGTAAGTTGCCCGCAAAAAGGGAACAAATTCCATTCTGGTTAGCCCAGAAAATTACTCGAATAGAGGCAGTATTTCCCGATAGTACACCTCATGAGAAACACAGGGTTCTAACAATCTGTTTACCAATGGGGATTGCACCACACGTGGAGGACTGTGACACTTGGGGTACAGTCTTTGCTTCACTTTACACAAAAACACATGGTGTCCCGTCTATGGCGGTAATACCAGACGTTCTGAGACAGATTCAAAATTAATACGGTCCAGAACCACATTAAAGGTGAAGCAACATCTGTGGCAATCTGCCAAAAATGAAAAGAACTCGATATTACTGAGCAACCGTATGAACTTGCCGGAATTATTGAAAAATCATAGGAAGAACTAGGAAGAGATAGTTTGGGAGTGAAGCCTGTAAAGCCCAAATTAACAGAAAATCCTGAAAAAGTTTTTATCAAAAACAATCTAACTACTCCTAAAAAGAAATGGGAAAATAGTAGACAGTCACTTCCTAAAGAGAAGCGCTCTCAGTCCAGAGGTAGATCTCCTCAAAAGGAGTACTCTGAAAAGAGGTATAACCTTAGAAATAGGGATAATTTAAGAAAACCTGATATATTTCAAGATACTGATACACGATCCTCTCGTACCTTTCAGACTTCCTCGCAAATATCCGAAAGAAGAGGACGATCAGAACACAAAGAAGAGCGCGTGAAGTTCAAAGACGATCAACACGTTTCAAAAAATAAGAAAACTCAATTCACCAAAAAGAAGGTAGCAAGTCTTAAAATCAGACATGCCGAGGATCTTGAGGACACAACTCAAGAATGGGGAGTGGGCCTAGACAATGCTGGACAGCGCAGCAGAGGTCACCATAGCTCGCAGGATCATGAAAGATCATCTGGAGACAGTGGATCTGAATGAATTCATTCAGGTTGAAACTGCCGACACCAGGGTTAGTGTACCCCATAAGTTATATGAAGTAACACTCCGGATAGAGGGGGACATAACTAGAAAAATAAAAGCACTCTTTTGGGAAAAACTATCTAAGGGTTATGACATCCTTCTGGCTGAAAAAGACTGGCCACCTGAATTTGTCAGGGAGTGCCCACATGGCGAAGAAATCATTATGCCAGCCTTCCCAAACCATATTTCTATTCATAAAAAATACACCTATGCAAGAAAATGGGCTGTGGCGCAGGCTCCAGCATTATATAAAAATCATGTGGGATGGGATGAAAACTCTCCTCACCATAAAATCCAGTTAAAAAATCAACCTACTGCTCAGAGGCAGTACCCAGTAAAGCAGGAAGCTAAAAAACAAAGCAGGGAGATCTTTGATCAACTTGAATACCAGGGGGTGATTGAAACATACACCTCGTCCATGAACAATCCTTTGTTTCCTGTCTCCAAACCAGACGAATCATATCGTCTAGTTTTGGATTACAGACATTTAAACTCTTGTTGCAAAACTTTTGCAGTACAAAATGCACACAGTGCAGCACTGATGAATAACATTGTTCGCAAAAAATACAAAACGACATTAGACATTTCAAATGGTTTCTTCTGTCAAAATATCGCACCAGAAAGCAGGTATTTGACCGCTTTCTAAATAATGGGGACACAGCGTCAATTTTGCCGTTTCCCCCAAGGATTCAATAATAGTCCAGGGTTATTTTCAGCCAGAGTAACAGAGTTACTACAAACGTATGATGATGAGGCATTATCTTATGTCGATAACATCTATCTTACAGATGATGATTTGGACAGGCACTTGAACAGGGTGAACACCATAATACTTGGATTCGCCTCTGAAGGGTATTAATTCAACTTTAAAAAATCAAGAATTGCCCACCTCAACGTCCTATTCTTGGGATATGAACTTTCAAGTGAAGGCAAAAGCCTAGCAGTCAACCTTTTAGAAAAATGTGCGCTGCTCCAACCTCCAAAAACGCTGAAAAACTTAGTCAATTCTAGGATTCCTAAACTTCGGAAGATCTTACATTCTGAATTACGCATAAAGGGTTAAACCTCTCTACGAACTAATCAAACCTGATTTCAAACCTACTAATTGGACTCAAAAACACACAGAAATTTTGCGTTCAGTACAAACAGTCTTGTTGGCAACCACACACTTACAAACACGTGACAATGTACGCAACCTTGTAATCCGAATCATCCCAGGGAGATGCAGATTCAAATACCTAACCTTTAATGAAGGTGAAAAGGTACCAATAGCTTAGAAATCACACTTGTACAAACAAGCTGAAATAAAATTCACTTCAACAGAAACAATTCTGTCTGACAGTGGTTCAAACTGAGGTAGCAAAGGAGAGAGCCCTCGCACAGGGTAAATTCATTAAAGTCGTTACACCTGTACCTGCCTTAGAGGCAGTTACGAAGGCAAGCATTCCAAATGCAAAAGCTCTACATCCGAGGTGGATACAATGGGTTAATTCTCTTGCTGCACCAGACATTGAATACGTTTTTGACCC
Source organism: Lissotriton vulgaris (assembly GCF_964263255.1). Taxonomy (NCBI): domain Eukaryota; kingdom Metazoa; phylum Chordata; class Amphibia; order Caudata; family Salamandridae; genus Lissotriton; species Lissotriton vulgaris. Next base: position 254,667 of record NW_028242155.1, on the reverse strand, counting down.
CTACTTGAAAACACAAGAATTTCTACAATACGAACACCAATGTCCTCTGCCCACTGAAATTCTACCTCTAGAACATTACGGCTGTATAATATATAGACGGATTAGCATAGCCCGCAATTGGGGGTAAACAAGCTTATAGTGCAGCATGCGCGATTGTTAAAGGTCGCTGGCGCAATGGTAAATTCCGACCTATGGTCACAAAAACTCAATCTCTAGGAGACTGTACAGCTCAGCCAGCTGAACTACAGGCTTTCAAGATGGTGCTTGAAAATACCCTACACTTATAGTGTGCGATTCGTATTACTGCGTCCAGTCTTACAATGAATATCTGCAGAACTGAGTTTAAAATGGTTTTAAAGACGCAAAAGGTGGCACAATCAAGCATAAGATGCTTTGGGAACAAGTAGTTGTTTTGCAGAAAGAACTACAAAAGACTCACGTGATCCATACACTGATCAGCGTGATGGCGTTCACGTTGAAGGGCATTCATTGGCTGATGAAGCCGCGAAGGCAGCTGTGCAAACAGCTTCGGTAGCTGCAATCAATCGTTCGAAAACAAAAATAGACAGCGAAATAATGCAAGCAGTCACTGCTTCAATAAAAGACAGTGGTAAAACACTACCAAAAGGCTATCCACTCAAGTACTCATATATAACTGATGCAAATAATGTTCCGTTTGCTCGAATCCCTGGAGTGGGGGATAGAGCAATCCAAAACATGGAACACAGTTTAGGACTAATCTTAGCAGCACATGAAGGGCTTGCCTGTGCACACGCAGGTGTTTCCGCCACAGTTTCATTATTAAAACAGCGGTACTGGTGGCCACGCATGAGAAAACAAACCAGATCTATGTTTTGGAGTGTGAAATCTCCCAGAAAATGAAGGTTTCAACAGTGAAACGCCCGGCGCAGATACCCCTTCTGATTTCAGATAAACCACTAGCATGTGTTTACCTGGACCACTGTGGTCCCTTACAAAGGGATGGCAACTATAAATATATCATGGTCGCAGTGGATTCATGCTCAAGATTTATTTGTATGTGGCCTCAGCTCTCGGCTGACACCTAAACTGTTATAAAAGATTTGTGAGTCTTTATCAGCACATACGCAATCGGCACGCTACTTTCTGACCAGGGTCCAGCTTTTAGCTCTAGGGCTTACAAGGAGGACATGGCCAGCTTGGGCGTTGCATTGTGATTTTCGAGTCCATTCCATACTGAGGAAAATTCGGTTGTGGAGAGAAAAAAACGTGACATAAAGCAATCTATAACAGCTAGGGTATTAGGTTCGGGTGATGGGTGGGTCAAACATCTAATAAATGTCCAACGTAGTCTTAATAACCTGCCAAGAAATTCTCTGGGTGGAATCACTCCATATGAAATCCTATTTGGTACTAGAATGTTGGTTGAAGATCTCGATTGTCACACTTCAGTGGTGGAACAAAAACCATTTGATATCAAAGATCGTTTGGCTGTTTACAGGACTTAATTAAAACAAGAAGAAGTCTAAGCAACACCAGTGAAAAGCCAACGACCACTGAAGAAAAACCACCTCTCCCAGCAAGACCTGCCTGGATTCCAAAGATTGGGGATCTGGTCAGGGAGAAAATAGCGGACAAGAAGGAATTTGGGCCTTCTTACAGAAAACCAGTACCTGTACTAGCAATCTATGGATCAAGAAAAGAAGGACTATGCAACAAAGGCATGGAACTTGTGCCTCTTGAAACCCAAATAACAGTTCATCATGAAACTCCCGTCTACAATGAAGTAGCATCTGACTATACAAACATGTCAAGGGAACCAGCAACTCCAGCGATTTCAAAGAATCCGGATGCAATACCAACTATTGACAGAACTGCCTCTGGCTATTTTATCAACTTTGATAACTTTTCTGAGGATCCCAGTGAACCTGAAACTACGCCAGCAACTAAAACTTTCAAGGAACTTGGTCAAGAGCTTGCAAAAACATATCTGGTTTCACCATGGGTTGAATTTTGGATTGGATTAGGTGTATTTTATCTCCTGCTATGGCTCATTCTTGTTTTAAGTTTGGGAAAGCTGATAGATGGAAAACACATTAAAATAGACACAGCAAGTAAGAACATATATACATTATGGTCAACATCAACTTGCTTCTGAAGCCACACAAATCATCTCATCGTGAACAACGAGACCTGTCATCAGTGAACATCTCAGGGGTTCCTCTACCTGGTGTAATAGCTTGGGATACCACTGATTATGACATGTATGGCCCTGTCGAGCTGCTAAAAATTCCACACCAATTTAAGGTTTCCTTGAGTGATTTCGTTTCACCCAGCACATTTTCTGATGATTGGAACTTTGAAACTGTTAATAACACGATGGCAGACTCAGAAATGTCAGCAAAATTTACAAAACATGAATACTTAGCAGGTTCATCTAATTGTGAAGAAATTCATTGTTTTAATCATTTTGACCATCATTACTTGCTTAAATCTGCAAACCCTAGAAATGTTTTAACTTATAATCAATGGGAAGATTGCCCAAACCCTCCAAAAGGTAGTTCTAAAACATTTATTAGAAAAGTTCCATATTTTACAGGTTTTAATGTTACAAACCCAGAAAGTTTTTACTTTAAAAATATGAATAAACAGGCATGAAAAGTATTTTGACAAATACTAAACAAATTTATTCTGCGGCGTTTTATGCTCAATTGTCCACCTTAGGCTTTGACTTTTGGAAAGACAACATTGAGACAAAAACTGTTTGGGGCACAAAAGACTGGCAGGTACAAGGTTTAGAAGCATTGTTCAGAGCCTGCATCATCCCAGAACAAATACTGTTCTTAAATGAAACTGTTCAACAGACATCTTGTCTTGGCCTGGCTAAGATAAAAGATTTAAACAAACCATCCATACCTAAGCCCACACCTGATACTAATTTAACATCAGGTGAGGAGGTAGACGTAAATTATATTTTTCTACAAAACAGAACACATCCTGAATGGAAAAAATGGTTAATCTGGCCCACAGACACGTTAACTGTCAAGATAGATTCCTGAACAAGACACAAGGGTTCACAGTAACTCGGCCAGATCCAAGATATATCCAAAGACAACATCCAGGGATAATAACAACTTATAATGTAACTTATAATGTAGGAAAACTATGCCTTGAGTGGCTGCAGAGATCCACACTTCCAGAAATAAAACAACGCTTATCTTTGCTTAAAGATGGCGTTGATTTACGAGAATTCCTACTGGGACCTCGTAATCCACGTCATAAGCATTTCATATACGCCAGTATATACGCTGCATACAATGAAGCATGGAAAGTCACGTAAATGGAAACAGCTGAAAGAATACGAGAAATTGATCATATTCATTTAGAGAAATCACTCTCTGTAGTTGACAATGGGTTAACAACTCTGTCGTCCAGAATATATTCTTTGGACAGCATTGTATCCTCTGCTATAGACATAATGGAACAGGACTTGCTAATGTTACAACATGGCCAGTCTCAATGACGTTCTATAATGCTGTTAGGATGGACGTTGCAAAACCTTCGTTCTGGCTACGTGCCTTGGCGTTTAATCAACACTACGTCATTGTTTACTGTGTTTAACCTTACAGATAAACAAATCTCGTTGGCACAGAGGGGAGCAGACTATACGGTGCTGAGCATAGAAAAACTGGAGAGATTACCATTGACCATTTCTGAGAAACCATCGGTTGAATGGATAATACATGGTTCCATCACGATACCAGTGACGACTTTCCACTTTCAGTATTGCTTACAACTCATACCAGCAGGCTTGTATGAAAGTTTGGGTAAAGAATACAGTAAGTCGACCTGGGATTTACCATACACATCTTAACAAAGAATGCTGTGCTGTTCCTAGAGAGAGGGAGGTGGGAATGGTACAGTCTGTGATGCGGATGATTGAGGCAGGGTGACCGTAAGGTAACCCTGGGAATCCATTTTGTTGGATTTAATGCCCTCACACACCCTTTCAGGTGTCATGCTTCATGATTTGGGCCTGCTCCTCGTTGGGTCGGCGGTGCAATACCCAACGGGCAACACCTCATAGAGGGGCTCTTTGGCGGAGATCTTTTTCCAACAGCCGTATAGATGAAGTGCGGGTATGGGGCCAGAGAAAAAAAAACATTTACCATACACACACAAATGTTCGAGTGGGGGAAAGGAGGCATTTCTTAGTGGTAAAAATTGTAAAAACTCACTAAGCGGTACACTGTTATGTCAAGGTATTAATTTACACGGAGCCTGCGAGGGTTCTTCCAATAACCTTTCTTGCCACCTGCAAGGTTCGCTCACAGCGATGATAGATCCAATTTTTAGGCAGCTTTCCAATGGTAGCTACATTATGTTAAATGATCACAGCTGTTGTGGAATGATGCCAGGAATGGGATATCTTGTTAGTGTGTCAGCCAGGGTCACTTGTTGTATGCAAGTATTGTTTCCTAAAACCACAACAGATGGTCGCCACTATGGCCTTCACTGAACATCTCTTCTATACAAATTGATTCTTTAAGCAGAATGAAAGCCATTCTTTTGCAAAAAACTGTGCCACTGACCTCGTCCAGAGAGACGTATGATCTGCAAGTTGCAAGGTCCTCTGCAGAGATACATGCATTATTATCAATAAACTGCCCAATACATTTAGCAGAAATGTTAGGTCGAATCTTTAACTTGTCTGATACCAGCGGTATTGCACATGTATTTAAGACTATTTTTTCGGGACTGTAAGCACCCTTTGAAGCAGTCCTGGCCATTTTTCCTAACTTCTTACACTCTGTGTTCGCTGGCCTGCCTCTCATTTTGGGACTGGTAGCAGGAAACTATTTTTATTCCTCCTGCTACGTTATGGCAAATCCGGCCACCAGCGATACCCAAGTCCGCATGGAGAATGCTCTCCAGGCCATGAGGTATCCTGACAGAATAACGCAGATCCTTGGCTTGGCTCGTTTGAGAGATCTGAATACCACATGGTTCCTGTCATTCAGACCAATCTGGCAAGATTGCATCTTACCTGTTCTACGATGCCTGCTTTGTGGAGAGGAATGTGTGTTAGAAATCTGTCTAACACTACCATCGGCTATGCCAACGGATGTTGACGCATTACTGGGTCCGGTAACAGCTCATGTGTTGTGTTGCCCCCAACGGCTACCAATCCTGATGACAGCATTCTTTGAGATCTCACCGGCAAATCCAACTGGAGGTGAGATACGCGGACCGACAGGCACGCAAGTGCTATGGGATGGTCTAGACCTTTTTTCTGTATCTAGAGCCATTTCATAAATGTACATTTCTTGATTCATTTGGTTAGCATTGCTAATATCATATCATATGCTTACAATGAAATCATTGCCCTTAGATGCATATTGTACAAAAGCTCATTTTGTGTACGACCATTTTTTAATACATTTCATGTATTTTTAGGGTGGGATTGTAAAAACACATGCTCTAGCTTTTATGTTTAGTACTTAATCTTAGATGAACATGATAACATGGAGTGGGTGTTGTGAACCATTTTAGGACACTATTGTAAATTTCCCGATTCATGCCCTTATATAGGTATAAATCACTATGTCCTTATATAGGCATAATAATCATAACCATATTTAGTCATAGCTCATGCAGTCCAAATACGGCAGGGCTACTTCCACTAGTTCCGAAAATCTACAACGATTTCTTGGAAAACTCGGCTTCAGCAGCTAGGGACTTTCCCTTGCTCCCCAAACCCACGACAGACACTCTCATGTGCGTCACATAATTCACCCCAGATTCAGCCTGCATCAAGAGAATCATCTTAAAACATTGGGCTATATTGCTACAGTTTACTGCCTCCTGTTTGTTTCTGCCGCCAGAGCCACCTCGTACCTCACATTGACAGAGTTGTAATACCTTATAATTACATGCGGCCTCCTATCTTCCTACCTTACTCCTTAGGACACACATTGGTGTCCACATTGACCACCGGACTCCATTGAAAGCCCCCATAAACAGCAACTTTGGTCAGCCGTTTCAGCATGTCTGCTCTGGCCTACATTTGTTTATATTAAGTGTCCTGCAGTCTAATGTGTTTATTTTCATGTGCCTGTCATGTACATCTGGGAGTTCCATTACACGATTGACGCATGAGTCTTGAATTTTTAATACACCACAAGCACGGTGTAGAGTATGGGTGTTTGATCACTTAATTCACCAGCACGCCCTTTTCTGAGTAATTTGAACGTGGTGTTGAGTATATAACCATAATGTATATATATTTTTTCAGTCCCGACATTTAGGGTACCTACCTGATGCTTTTCACTTATCATATTGTGTAGATAGTTATTTTTGGTCCTGATGAAGTGCCTTGATCCTCCTGATGCATGGAGTACGAAACATGTTGACCTTTAGAGAGTAAAGCATACACAGCTATAAACCTTATATCTAGTTCACTGCCACTCTTTCTGTTTTTACTCAGTCAGTGTACCTTCCAGAATAAACCATCACTAGGGCTAACTGACCTGGTATAATTCACCCACTTCACATCTACACACAATAGGCCGCTCACACCCACTGCACCCAATGGCAGGAACAAAAGATCCCTGCCAAAGAGCCCCATATTGGGTGCAGCACCAATCTGCCGAGGAGCAGGCTCATATGATGAAGCATGACACCTAGCTTGCTAGGTGTGTGAGAGCCCTAGTTTCGACAAGGGATATTACCCCCCTTTTTACCAATTTAGGTGGGACGACCACCTTGTGGTGCATCCCCATGTTATTTACTCAGACCCCGAGGAACTTCATACCTTCTTTGCGCATTGTCTCTGTGGGGCATGTATGCTGGACCTCATTAAACTTGTCCCTCTGTCCCTCCTGTTTGTCTCAAGGTCCTGAGAGGTGCCATATTAAAATCAGGTGGTTCGAGCATGATGAAGTCGAAGACAATAATAAAAGAGCCATCATGAAACTGACCAAGCACATGCAATTCGTATGAGAGAGATCAGTAGTTCTTTATGCTCTTGGGGTCTTATCGATGTTGGCACAGTGCTCCCATACAATTGGAGAACAGTGGAAAGATATTAGGGTATTGGTTGGCCCCAAGTAATCACTTGCATGGTAAACAAGGCTGTGGTTGAAGAAGAGTACAGCAGTTCCCAATATCTGGGGAGGTCATCAAAAAGTCATACAGAAGGGTAAATAAAGACATGTACAAGCCCACCAAGCAGGAGGGCTTGGTTCAACTCGATTCAAATCAAAAAATAATAATCCACATTTGTAAAGCGCAAAATCACCCCTAAGGTTCTCTAGGCGCTGGAGGCCGTCGGGAAGATTTAGCAAGCTATTGCCCAGAGTCACATGGTGCTGGGCTAATATGCCGCCGGTGCCGGGGATCGAACCGTGATCCCCAGATTTCGGAGTCATAGACGGGCTTGGTAAATTAGGTGTGACCTCTTTTGTACAAACACCACATGGTACCCTGATAGGGACAGGGCACATCTATCAGAGGTAGATAGAGAAATGGTCCAGCTAAAAGGACTTTAACTGCTGGTTGCAGGAGGTTATGGAGCCTGCAAACCCTTGAAGGGTAATAAAGCTGTGGCTAAAGAAGAGAACAGTAGATCCCCCTTCTTGGAAGACCATCACATTCCGACAGAAAGGAAAATAAAGCCATGGACAAGCCCACCAAGCAGGAGGGCATGGTTCAACTCAAATTCAATATAAAATACGAAGGGCTGGGTGAATTAGGCGTGGACTCTTTCATGTAACACACATGGTACCCCGATAGGGATGGGGCACACCTGTCTCAGGTAGATAAGGATATGGTCTACCTAGAAGGACATACGGCAGGTTGCAGGTGGTTATGGAGCATGCCATTCCGGAGGCTGATTTGTACAAAGGGGTACCCTTTCAGGAGCACAGAGTGGTGCCTTATGCCAAGCCCCTGGAGTCTTTACAGCAGGACCCTGGATGAAAACATAGGAGCCCCGCTAGTCCTTTGGGCAGTTGTAAGTCTGAGCAACCGGGGGCTGGCCTTGCAATGCTCCGGCCCTAAAAGGTGTGAGTAAAGTTATGGACTGGTGGTCCATGGTATGTAAGGGGGATAATCCCCACGTAAATGGGTGCAGCGATTTGGTTGGCCACGGTGCAGTTTTGCTCATCAAGTGGGCAGGGCAGATTAGGTTAGTTACCAATGCCTGCTCTTGGATCACCTGTAAGTTAACCCACCACATTGGCATACTTCTTGTATGAAACCTGCTGCAAACTGTTTTACTACATAATTTGTGTGGACTGGTTATTTTGTGCAGTATGACCAATTACTGCTAAGTGAGGGGGTGCTGATATCGGCACTAGGAAGAGGAGCCGAAAGGCGATAAGATGATGTCTTGGAGGATTCAAACTTCGTCGTACCTAAACACATTTGATAAAGTACTAGCTTTAGTAGCTGCACAACAACCCCAACAAGAGACCGGCACAGTACATGGGCGCGACTCGCATCCCTGCTGTGTTTGTAATTTGAAAGTGCGGGTTCTGGGGTCGGTAAACGTTGCAACCAGCACTATTGGTGATGGATGTGTGTGTTTAAACCCCTGAATCCAGAACTTTACAACAATTCGCTCCATACCCTATCATCTGTGCGATGCTAATCCATAACGTAATTTAACAAATCATCATACTCTGGCAAACGGAATGTGTGGACTACCACCAGGTGTAGCATGTGCATTTAAAAAAATAAAAAGAAATACTAAAACGGTGAATAAAGAGCATGAAAAAGGGACGAGTTATATTACACAAGGACACATTTGTTTAAATGTTTCGTCATGTAGCATTCTAGTTCTTACCCTCCTCAACCACTGCCAACTGGCCACTTGCCCAGTAAATGCTGGGCAAATTATGGTGGACCCCAGGCGTAGTGGTCTCTAAGCTGCAATAGTGGTGGGCTCTTTGCAGTCACCTGTGCTCTCCTCCCTTCTCAGCGGAAGTCAGACTCACTGTAGGGGTGTCAATCGCAATGGTTGCGGGCTCGGATCTCCGACCCGGGCTCTTCATGGGGTGAAACAGGCAGTCTGGTGTTGCCGAAGTGCGGTGAGATAATTGAAATAAATTATGGCAGTTACAAAATCTAGGCTGTGAAATACTTCCTGCTGAATTTTAAACTGCACGTTTGTTGCATTCTTGCTGCTGAAGTTTATTTGGGCAGGTCTCGGCAGCTGGGAGTGCAGTGCACACCAAACCTTTAAATATGTTTTTACCACTCAGAGAGGGGTGTGGCATAACGGCCAGAGCCGCCGACTTGAAAACTGGGGAATCAGGTTTGAGACTCAGCGCCGGGTCAAGAGCCTGTGATTTTAGGTAAATCACTTCATCTCCCTGTGCCTACCAACAATAAATGTGTACTCGTTTTGAAAGTGATGGTGTGTACTCGCATTGAAGAAATTACAAAACAACAAGGTGGTGAGAGCGTATCTCGTGCATGATTTGTGACTCATTAAAGCCAGGCCAGGTCCTGAGAGGTGCAAAGAAGGTATGAAGTTCCTGTTTAAATAACGTGGGTATGCACCACAAGCTGGTCGTCCCGCCTTGATTGGAGAAAAAGGGGGGGAATATCCCTTGTTGGAACTAGGGTGAGGTATTAGGTGGCTCTGGCGGCAGAAAAAAACAGGGAGCAGTAAACTGTAATAGGATAGCCCAATGTTTTAAGATGATTCTCTTAATGCGGGCTGAATCTGGGGTGAATTATGTGATGCACATGACAGTGTCTGTCGTGGGTTTGGGGTGTACCTCAAGGAGGGCCTCCCTAGGGTTGTTCCTAGCTCGTTTCATGGAGTCCCCGAGTTTACGTTCTGGGTAGCCTCTTGACCAGAGGTTGGCAGCCAGAGCACTGGCTTCTGCTTTGAAGTCAGATGTCTGGGTACAGTTACACCTGATGTGTAGAAATTGCCCAGAGGGGAGATTATCCCCGGACTGCCTCGACGCCCAAACGCTCATGTGGGTGAGTGACTCGATCGGGGGCGCCTAGAGTTGACATCTCCAAACCCCTCCCCGATTACCCTTAGGGGTATCCAACCTGTGCCTTCCATCCATGGATGGTGGAATCCTCGTGGGACAGGCACCATGGTGGGTAATACCCGGCACTGGATCTAGCCAGCACGCACACCACCGTGAGTGACCTTGGCCCCGGGACTCACTCTATCCGAGATATCTTGGCCTTACGATTGACGCCACAGGATTTGGGAATCGGTAGCGTACCTCTGACGCTCCCTTACAGTTTACTGCCCCCTGTTTGTTTTTGCCGCCAGAGCCACTTAGTACCTAACATTGTCAGAGTTGGAATACCTTATGATTACATGCGGCCTCCTATCTCCTTACCTAACTCCTTAGGACACACATTGGTGTCCACATTGACCGCTGGACTCCGTTGCAAGCCCCCATAGGCAGCAACTTTGGTGAGCCTTGTTTCAGCATGTCTGCTCTGGCTTATATTTGTTTATATTGAGTGTCCTGCAGTCTAATGTTTTTATTTTCATGTGCCTGTCATGTACATCTGGGATTTCCATTACACGATTGCCGCATGAGTCTTGAATTTTTACTGCACCACAAGCACGGTGTAGGGTATGGGTGTTTGATCACTTAATACACCAGCACACCCTTTTCTGAGTATTTTGAACGTGACGTTGAGTATATAACCATAATGTATATATATTTTTTCTGTCCCCACATTTAGGGTACCTACCTGATTACATGGTATGTAGGCTTTTCACTTATCATACTGTGTAGATAGTTATTTTTGGTCCTAATGAAGTGCCTTGATCCTCCTGACGCATGGAGCACGAAACGTGTTGACCATTAGAGAGTAGAGCATACACAGCTAGAAACCTTATATCTAGTTCACTGCCACTCTTTCTGTTTTTACTCAGTCAGTTTACCTTGCAGAATAAACCATCACTAGGACTAACTGACCTGTTATAATTCACCCACTCCACATCTACACACACTTGGTCCCTCACCCCCACTGCACCCAACGGCAGGAAAAAAAGATCTCTGCCAAAGAGCCCCATATTGGGTGCAAGTCAGGAATTGCAGCGCCGACCTGACGAGGAGCAGGCTCATATGATGAAGCATGACACCTAGCTTGCTAGGTGTGTGAGAGCACAAGTTCCGAAAAGGGATATTAACCCCCTTTTTTCCAATCCAGGTGGGACGAGCACCTTGTGGTGCATCCCCACGTTTTTTACTCAGACCCCGAGGACCTTAATACCTTCTTTGCACATTGTCTCTGTGGGGCATGTATGCTGGACCACATTAAACTTGTCCCTCTGTCCCTCCTGTTCGTCTCAAGGTCATGAGAGGCGCCATATTAAAATCAGGTGGTTGCATGATGAAGTCGAAGACAATAATAAAAGAGCCATCATGAAACTGACCAAGCACATGCAGTTCGTATGAGAGGGGAGCCGTGTTGAGAGCTGTCAGATATGCTTGCAAAGAATGTTGCAGGCAAAATATTAAAAGAAAATTCAAATTGAAAAGCGGATAGAAACAGTAATTTGGCCTCTGGAAACTGATAAGAGCAAACACACGCGAAACAACAGGAAATAGCATGCTACACCCAATAGAAATGGAGGGAAAGTAAGTGACAGGCACAGGAACCACTGAAAAGCAAAGGGGCAAAGTGTAAGCTCCTTTGAAGATCTGTATTAACAATACATTTCACAAGAACAGCGCAGGCGCTTTGCAGGTGAAACCTGCAAAGGATAAGCACCAGAGAGTGCAGTAAGCATGAATCCGCTAGAGTGATTCATCATGAAGCACTGTTTATGGCCATACTTACGACATAATTAACAACGTATTGGTGGAGACCTTCTACACAGTTTTTTCCACTTTTTATTATTTTTAGTGCATCCAAATTCCAAATCTTATTGTACTTTTATATCTAACTGTTTCTACTAGTCAGTCTGTGTTACTCCTAAAATGAGGGACAATATCCAATTGACCTGGCCTTACAATCCCTCTGGATTCCTTATGCTTATGAAATAATTTTAAAAGCAGAGCTCCACTAATACTCAAGTTTGCAACTGTTACACATGAGATTTATTTTCTTTCATTTGATATGACTTCTTAGTTATTTAATTAGGCCATCGTTCTACTTTGTTTCAATATATTCTGAGGCAATCTTCTTCAGGAAAAATGTGATGTATTTTTCTCTAAATCATGCAATGATACATAATTAAAATGAAAATGTTGTTAATTTAATTATAGTTATATCAATTTCAACTTTGATACTTCTATATTCGTTTATTTATTTTTATTTATTTTGAAAGTTTTATATAGCGCGAACCAGACTCTTGCGAGTATCAGAGCGCTTTACATGACAAGTAGAAATATATACAGAATATATTACGATATAGTGAATCACGCAATAAGGAAGTGCTAGATAAGTCTAGAACAAGAAAAGGCAGTCTGATACTAATATATGGCAAAGATAAACAGAAGAACGCATATAAGCGAAGAAAAGCAAGTAATAAAGTACAATGAATAGATAAAGTCAATTTATGCATGTGACATTTCTGAAAAAGACCATTAATGTATCATGGTGTTTTCTCCTATTCAGAAATGGTCCATGTATATATTACCATTTGTATATTTAGGGGCCACAATTCATCTTACTTCCCACTGCTAAAAGTCCACATTCGCACCCAAGGCCCTGTATACTGGCGGCCCATCAACTGCACACAACACTATGCTTAGGGGTTAAAAAGATAAAAGCATTCGGAGTGAGGACCGTCCAACATAAATAAAGACACAAAATGAAGCGGTCATGGGAAACTCTTGCCAGCTCCTGGGACACAAATCCGATGATGCAATTTACTTGTAATCCAGCTGAAGCCCAGCGGTCCTCCTACCTAGGTCTTGGTGCACAGGTAGAATGTACCGAAGCAAAACAGGTGTTCAAGGAGCCCCGAATTAGCAGGCAGCCATTAGGATGATGCTGCAGTGCCAGCCAGACCACGACTCTGCCTACACGGGCTGCCGTATCAGAGGTAGGTGCACTCTTGCATTAGAGGACGTGATGCATTGAGATGGAAGTACAATCCCTGGCTATGGGACACAAAGTTCAAAACACGTGCTATGAGGGCTTCAAAAAAGAAAAGGAATGATCCAAGAATACATTTACCTGTCGCACACATGAGGCAATCTGGCATCAAAGCCTGATGATTCTGTCTTACTAAAAAATAGGGCCGAATTTCAAAATGTTCTCAGGTGGCAACCTTTTGCCACAGTGATCATGATGTAATGGTAGAAGCCTGCACCAAAAACCACAGAAAGGGCATGGCATTCAGCTTATATTGCCATAATGTGATTTTTGGCATAAAAAGTCGCTTAAATGTATCTCTAGGACAACAACATGTCACTTACATGTATCACAGAGACTACATTGGTATTCGTTGGACTAACCGTCGTGTGACCTTGAGGTCCGAGTTCTGAACAAAGGTCTGGGATTTGCCTCTACCCCAAGAGAGGACCCTTTTAGGCTCCGAAGTCAGCTACATAATTTCTTTTGCAAAATAAGACTGTGATCCTTCTTCTCCAAAGATGAACCTGACGCTGAAAGAAGAGACACAAACAATGGGCTACAGAAACACCTCAACCTTCACTCCCCCTACCATGAGTGTCTCACCAGAGGTGTTGAGTGGTCATCAAAGAGGTAGAAGCTATGCCCCCTAGGAAATCTTTTCAGAACATCTCCATGGCAGAAAGGGAGGCTATTAAATCACTGGATATGAATGGATTAATCACCATCAAACCTGCTGACATGGGTGGTCCAATGGTGATCATGGATACCACTGCACACCATACAGAACGTCTCCGACTGCTGGGTGGCAGCAAAAGCTATTGCCCACGTCCCCATGACCCAACGAGTGAGCTGAAGGGACTGATCATGACCATGGTGAACGAGGCTGAGGCGGGGGGGCTGGGTTTCGAAATTAGAGGTGGATTTGCTTGTTAAACAAGACCTTTGGGTCCTGTATATTTATATCTTACCTAAAATACATAAGAAGAAAAATCCCCCTCCTGGACAGTCAATTACCTCAGGTATCAGTTCTATACTCGAAGACCTATCGTGGAAAACATTCCGACATACTTTAAAGACACCAATGCTGCCTTGAGACTTCTGCAAGATGCTAATACAACAAGTACCACCACTGTGACAAGGTGACTTTGGAGGTCGAGACACTGCACAGCCATTCTCCAGCTGGCTACCATGGATGCTGTTGAACGCCAACTAAGACTCTCTGACTGGGATAGTTTTACTCCTGTAACATTATTTATGAACTCTGTCATATTTGGCCATGAGGAGAAACAATTTCCAGTTGAAGAATACCACCAATGAGCAGATCCAGGGTACCTCCATGGGCAGTACTTATGCCCCTAGTCCTGCTTGCATCTATATGCATGACTTTGAAACTAAATACATTCTAACAGACAATGATTCCTATTCCAATTTCCTGTTGGTTTTTAAAAGATACATTGATAACATTCTTATTCTATGGGAGGGAGACCGCGCTCAGTGCGAGAATTTCATTACAGGGATTAACTCAATAGACCTCTGTTTAGGGTTCAAGCACACCATCTCAAAGACCAGGATCTCCTTTTTGGATTTAGAGATCTCACTCTATGATGGCAGACTGACCACTAATCCTTTCAACAAAGATACTGATAGGAACATCCTACTTCCGTACATCGTTCATCATTCAAAGGCCCTATGGGATAATCTACCCTTCGGGCTGTTTCCTTAGAATCAGGTGAAATTGTTCCCTCGAGTTCAGACTTTATGGAATTGTCAACAGGTCCTTAAACGGGGCCTTCAATAATAACAGGAAGTCTCTTCTGACCCCTAGCCCAAAAACAGAAGAGGATCTGATCACATGTGTGACAACATTTACTTCCATATCAAACTCTGTGAAATCTATCAATAGGAACTAGCAGATTCTGAATAAAAGAGTAATGCATTTTCCTAAACCCTGCCCTCAAAGATCGGAAAATTTAAAGGACAAACTGATCCTTAAATGACAGAGGAATAACACCGCTAAACAAGTTAAGACTCTGCTGCACGCCTTTATTCTTCAGAGTGCAACCATTAACTAACTGTACGCACTGCATCATGAGCTTTATTAATCACATCCAAATGATTATGTATTTCTTCTACGGAGTCCATCAGGGACCAGAAAGGTCCCACTATACATGTTTACAAGACACTACATCGCCCCTTCTGTTAAATAAAAAGTATAAATATTAGACATCATAGTTCCTCTATGAGTCATTGAGGTGCTTGATGCAGTCTTCCAGACCTAGTTGTGTGAGGTTGATGAAGAAGAGGAGAGGGGCTTTCCTCAGACACCAGGGATGCAGAGGTAGGTGTAGGAGGCGGGCTCTCCAGACTTTCAGGTGGGCAGGTCTCACTTCTGACATCTGGAGCCAATGAACATCGAGGTAAGTGCTTCAAAGTGATGAATCTTTTGTGATGGACTTTCCGGGATGTTGAGCAGTCACCATGTATCATTTGCTCATCACAGCCCACAGAGGTTCAGCATCAAACAAAGTATCTGACTTGCGTTTCCATTTGACCAAGACCCGTTCTCCCTCCATGAAAACTGTGTTCTGAGCATAGTGGTGTTTTTCAACCTAAGTCTTCATTTTGGACTTGTGCAAGGATTCCATGGTACAGGTCTCATTCGCATCTGTTGACCTATGAGTGGTCTATTGTGGCAATTTGGATCCTATGGCTCTCCCGTACATCAGCGTAGAAGGGATTTCACATGTATTGGAATGGGTGTTGATCTGTAGGCACCAAGGTATGAAAATAGAGCCAATTTGAGATCACTTCCCTCTAGCACAGTGCGCTGAACTACTCTTTTTAGGGTTCCCATGAAGCGGTCATCAATGCAGTTGGCCAGAGGCCAGAGAGGGGTACTTTTCAGATGTTTGACATTCATGTTAGTGAGAAACTCTTTAAACTCTAGGCTGTTGAATGGTGGGGTATTGTCAGACTTAAGAATAGAGGGAACACCCCTGTTGCAAAAATGTAATTTATTGTGCCTAGGACTTTATGATGTGTGGTTGAGAACAGGTCTTCCACCAAGGGAAATCGTGAGTACTCATCAACAACCACCATTTAAAAAATGATGTCCATTAATAAGGGATCCAAAGAAATCAATCACAGTCCTCTTCCAGACCTGTTTCTGGAGATCAGACAGGACTAATGGATGTTGCATTGTTTTGGGAGACAAGCAGTTGCGCAAATGAAAGACCTTTAATTTATTTTATTTTGCAACTCTTTTGTCAAGGTGGGGACACCACATTTGATCTCCAAGAGCTCTCTTGGTGGTGACAATGCCACAATGAACCTCATGGGTAGTTCAATTACTTTTCGTAGACTCTCTAGAATGACAATATTAGAACCTCTCAATATAATGTCATCTTGTGTGTAACCAAGAGTTCCTCGCTTACATTTTTTAACTTTTGGTGTTTAAAGTCATCTATAAGAGGAAGCGCTCCTACAATCTGGAACTCCATTCCCCCTCACATCAGAACCATTTCCTCCTTTGTTGAATTCAAAAGCCAACTTAAAACCTTGTTCCTCAACCGCTCCCCAGAGACTGGATAGCTCGAGGCAACTAGTGGACATTGAGCTCTGCTCCAACTCTAAGACTATGATGAAACCTGAGGACAGTTCTGTCCTGCGGGACAATGTGTTGATCTGATGCTCTTTTGTATATGGTGATTATCTGCTATGTATTTGGTGATTTTCTGCTAATATCTACTGTAAAGCGCTCCGATACCTTAGGGTCAGGCCAGCGCTATAGAAAACTTCTTAAATAAATAAATCTTCCAGTATTGCTGGTTAATAATGTCTTTGAGAATACACTTATCTTCATATTTATTTGTAGAAGCACAAATTTGCTCCACTGAAAGAGCTGCAGGTATGCTTGACTATAAAGTTAATATAGGCCACAGCTGCTTTAGACATTATACTATGACAATGTATTGGCACTCATGAAAAGTACTCAGTGGGATTTTTATCTTTTCCTAGCCTATGCACAATAGTGTAATCATACTCTTGCAATTGCAAACCCACCTCTTGATGGAATGGCTTTAGGATTCCCAAAAATAGTAAGTAAAGCTTGGTGGTCAGTTACATGGGTGAAGTGGTTTATGTATAGAAACATATGTAAGAGTTCATAAGCCCACACTACAGCTAGACTTTCTTACTCGGGTTGGGAATAAGCATGTTCGGTCTGTGACAGATTCTAACTCGCATAAGCCACAATGTGCCTTTGTGCGCTGTTGTTTCCACTGTGCTGGGCAAGGATTGCACCCAACCCCACCAAGCTGGGGTTGGGTGCATACACTCGCAGTATGAAGTTTTGGATCAAAATAGTCCATTGAGTTTTCTTAAAGCTGCAGTCTCTTTCAGGCGTCCACTGGAACACAGCATTCTTTTTTTGTCAAAACTTTCAATGGGGCACTGACTGTAGCAAAATCATGAATATTTTCCTGTGTGACATTTGCACAAGATGTTTTTATGTCCTCCTTTTCCTTTTTTTATGTGATAGTTTAAAATCAAGAATATACCTGGAACAGTACTTCACCATGCCAAGGAAGGATCGCAGCATGGTCACATCTTGTGGTGTACTAGTGGACGATAAGGCTTGTACTTTAACCGCATCGGATGTCATCCCCTTTTCGGAGAAAATATACTCAAAGAAGTTGAGTTTTGTTTTGTGAAACTTCCACATTTCTGCGTTCAAAGTGAGATCGACACAGTTCAACAGAGTTCATCAGGAGCCAAAAGGGTTTGGTCATTGCCAAAAGGGTTCGGTCATTGCTAACTCACACAACACTACATCTCCTCCTCTGGTAAATAAAAAAAAATCACAAATATACAATCATAGCCCTTTGATGAGTTTTCGTGGCACTCTGATCACTCGTTCCGATCGTTTCTTTGAAAACTGGGGACAGCCATTTAGAAGTAATTGTGATCTGCGTTGGTTATGTGGGAACACCAGCAGTCAGGGGATCTTCAATTGTCCTTTCCGACCCAGTCTCTACATTGACATCAGTCACATGTTGGAAATGCGAGGAATTTCGCGCAATGGACTTCTCAGGATGTTCGGCAGTAACTATGTGTCCTTTGGTGGTCACAACATGAAATGGCTCAGCATCAAAGGGAGCATCAGATTTTCGTTTTCTAGACTGACTTAAGCAGTCTAGTGAAAGTAATATCTTTTGCATGTTGGTGCTTGTCTGCATAGGTCGTCATTTTCCTTTTATGATCCAAGTCTTTCATATGGGTTTCTTCCTCATTATTTGATCTTCTGTTGGTCTATTGAGGTAACTTGGTCATCATAGCTCTCCCAAACATCAAGGTTGCAGGGCTTTCACCTATGGTCGAGTGAAGTTTCGAAAAGTAAACTTGAAGTATAGTATTCAAAACAGTCTTTGGGTCGAGCCTCTCCAGTACAGCACACTGAACAGCTTTCTCAAGAGTTAAGAGGTGTGCTCTTCTGATGCCTTACATTAAGATAAAGTCTTATCTATTCTTATATAAGTCATATCGCACATCAAAAATGGAAGAGGCCTAGTAAAATTCTAAAGCCATCTTCACTATTTCTAAAACGTTTCTCCAACTAAAAGCGCTTTCTAGGGAGAACCCTCCTCCCTAGGCTCTCTGTGTCCAAATCTCGACCTTCTTCGAAGACAAGTTATCTGTCATCCAACAAGGCTTCAGCTCAACATCGAGCATTGACAGGTCAAAAGATCCCCCCATGGTGGGAGTTAATAATTCCACAAAGGCAGGACTAACTGTATTTTAGGAAACCTCTCTAGCCACTCCTGTCAAGTTATCTTGACTTGCAAACCCCTCAACCCTTGTCCACCATCTATATTGCATACAGCTGTTGACATGGTCAACCCCATTATCAATCAGATCTTAAATTAATCAGTTATGGAAGTAGAAGTGCCCCTAGAGTGGAAACTGACATTAGTCAAGCCTATACAAAGGAAACCCCTAGATGACCCTACCACTGTGTCCAACTTAAGGCCTAGCTCCCTCCTTCTCATGCTAAGCAAAATTCTGGAAAACAAATTTAAATCTATAACTCATGACCTTCCTTGAGAATTCCAACACTCTCCATACCCGACAATCAACTGAACATTCAACTGAGTTAGCACTTCTCAAAATCTGGAAAACAATCAAAATGAGTTTAGACTTAGCTTAAAGATTGTGTTGATACGGTTAGATCTCTCTGCTGCCTTTCACACCATCTTGCATGCCATTCTATTACAGCTGTTTCAGAACATCGGAATCTCTCACAAAGCCCTAGCCTGGATAAAATCTTTCCTGACTAATAGGAGGCAAACTGTTTCCTTTGGACAATTTTTGTCACCAGAAAGAGCAGTGATTTTGGTTGTCCTTTTTTCAATAGCTATATGACCCCCTTCATTTCACTAATTGCTTCATATGGGATTGCCACTAACTCATATGCTTATGACACCCAATTAATGTTGTCCTTAGAAAAAGCTCTTTTACATCTGAAGTCAACTTTCAGATTTGCTTTGCAGACATAATTCTATGAATGCAGAACACAATTTAAAACGTAATTTATACAAAGCGGAAATACTTTTTTCGAAAAGTCCTTCGCAATATTGGGCTCAAAGGCATGGAGTTTGCTTCCTAGAACCTTGCATTCAAGTGAATCTGAAGGAAGCTTTAAAACAGAATTAAAACGGGTCTCTTTTCAGCTTCTGATACTTTGTGTAGTTGCTTAATATAACTTTAATTATTTTATTACTTCAGGAATTGTACCAGCCCTAAGCACAATGCCAGGAGGCTCTCTTTTGAGTGTCAGACGCGCTTTCCAAAATGCCTATTTCATTTAATTAAATGTCATGACTGAGAAAGTCACTGAATTCTCAACTGTTGAAAGGTGGGCCATTGTCAGTGTTAGACCCGGGACCCCGGGCTGGCCAAGGCTCACGCCGAAGTCAGTCAGGGATCACCAAGTCTAAGGTCAGGGCAAGGGAGTTACACACCAAGATAACCCCTGCTCACCCTCTAGGTAACGTGACGCGAGCAGCAAGGCTAATCTCGGAGGCAATGTGTAAAGCGTATGCGCGCGCACCCAGCAACAACACCCAAGGCCCACCACAAAGGAAACTCCACACAAGGTTATATAAAAAATAGCCTTTGTATTATAGTAAAAACACATTAGATAACACACAAACTTTACAATGTGCCAACAGGCACGGGCAGAATTTACAAGGGATTATGTGCAGGACAGGGCCACATGGACCACTGTCAGGGGTAGGCACTTGTTAGAAATAACACTTGTATGTATAACACTTAGCACATAAACATATAATGACTGTAGCACCAAAATAGTAAATGCAGCACACAACCAGTAACCACTGGTAAAGAGTAAATACCTCCTACGCAACCCTAAACACTGTAGGAAAATCACGCAGGGAACTAGGACCTTATCATCAGGACCTATAGAAGGAAAACCATCACCTAAGCAGGTCACTTTTAGCAAAGGGAAGGAAACCTAAACAATCACCTAAGAAGGTCACATTTAGCAAAGGTAATAACATAAAACAATCCTCTAAGCAGGTCACTCTTAGCAAAGGGGATAAAACATAAACACATTGCACATGAGGCATTAAAACACATTCATGGGTGCAGGTAGAACATTTGCACAGGAATCACATCAGCAAGTAAATTACAATGCGCCGGGTGCATGTAGCACAACACTAGAATTGTCCCTCAGGCCAACTGGCCTCGCAAGGGCTGAGATGCCCTGAGTCCAAATTGTCAGGGGAGGCTGCGCAGGCAGCACAGAACACAAACCTAAATGTGGCAACTGTCCACTAAGTGCTGGACAGTTGTAAATCACTGATGGGCAACGTTGGAGCCTCGTGGGCTCAAGAACACAGGGGTGGAAGTACTGTGTGGGAGCCTCGGGGCTCTGACCACACTTGTGTCCCCTAAGAGCCTCTCTGGGCTCACAAAACAAATAGGCACTTAAGAGTTTCAGCGCTCTAAACAATAATGTGGGCTGTGAGCCTCTCAGGGCTCAAAATAACGAATGCCCCTCGAGCCTCTCTGGGCTCGCAAAACCAATATGGGCAGGAGCCTCGGGCTCTGAATCAACTGCGGGCATGTGGGAGTCCATCTCGGGGGACTCGGGAACTCAGAATGGTGCTTCGAGCCTCTCGGGGCTCGCAAAGTAAGGAAATTCCCCCTGAGCCTCTCAGGCTCGTAAATCAAATAGGCCACCTGAGCCTCGCAATGCTCGCAAACAGAAATACCCCAAGAGCCTCAACCGGCTCTTCACCGGCAATGTGCCCCGACGCCCTCCTCCCCGATCCTTCACACTGGGCCCCACTCACCGGCTGTCTCGCTGGCGGGACGGCTCCTCTTCTGGGCAGCGTGGGGCTCCTCTTTACTCAGGGAGCCTCGGACACGGCCGGCTGCTTCCTTCGTCTCCCGCCTGGCCCCGTCACGCTGCACTCCGCCTGACTTCCGCTTCAGGGCCGCCAATGGCAGCGCGGCCTTGGGGGTATGGAGGCGGGACTTCCGGGTCGCCGTAGGCAGCGCAGCGGCCCGGCAGGGTTTCCCGGGCTGCGGCGGTGAAGACGCTATTCACAATTCCTCGGGGGCGATGCCGGGTGGGCACCGGCCTCTAATTAAATATAAGGCTAGGTAGGCACTCGCTCGGCCGCAATTTCGGGCAAATGCCGGCTCGGTAACAAGAGTGCTCGTAATTTAAGAATCGAGCACAGTATATCCAGCAAATGCCGGGTGGGCCCCGGCTGGGCAACCAAAGCGCTCCCAAGTGCTCTAAAGGCAAAGTTAAGAGCTCCCAGCGCCAGAGGCCAGAATACAGTGCTCACAGCGCTAAGGGCAAGAGAGCAGCGCTCTCAGAACTATAGCCACAGCAAAAGCTCCAGAAAAGTCCTTAGGCAGGCAGTGGGGCAAGGCTGGGCACAGAGCCAGCTCACTGGGTCTCCAGGCAGGGAGACAGTGCAAGTGGCGGTCCTCCTGGCCCCAGCAACAGCAGCAGCCCCTTCTGGCAAGATCCTGGAAGAGAACCCATTGTATGGGGACACAGCCCCTTCTTATACTGTAAATTCCTTTGTCTGTAGGTGCAGGGTGGGGGGAAACCAGTTGCAGCTGGTTTTGAAGTACCCTTGATAGCTCAACCACCCATTTCATTCACTGGCAGGGCTAGGGTCATCAGTCGCACTACAGGGGGTGGAGCCAGCATTATGTGGGGAAAGTCCAGCCCCATCAGGGACCAGGTGCACTCCTCCCCAGCCATCAACATGCTAATCTCACACTCACCACCGGGCAGACCCATCCACCCTTCCTGGAGCCAGGCTCACCAGCCAGCTCCAGCCAATCACACGCCAGGCATATTTTACATTAATATGCCAAGTCCTAGAAGTGGCATTTCTACACATGACACACTCATGCCGCATACATCATTGCGAAGCATTCATTCTCACGAGCTCGCACGTGCCAAATTCGAGTCTGCACTCCCCACGCATCAGGAACTACCAGGGACACAGACATTCCCCATGCATCCCTATGGGAGAGCAGGCCAGCCTAACTACATGCACGCACTTTACTCTGGGACACAGGGAAAAAGTGCGCACAGACTAAAAATTATCAACACAGATCATTTATTAAAAGCAAAAAGGTCAGGGGTGAACCTGCCAAAAGGGCCAAGTCCAACAGTCAGAATTTAAGATTGCATGAACACCCCATGTCTCGAAGATGCGGTCTAATCTCTTGATGACTCTTTCTTTAGTGATTGATGAGAGATCTTCTATCAATGGAAAACTGGAGTATTCATCAACAATCCCCATTAGGTGATGTCCATTGTCAAGAGGGCTGAAAAGGTAAATGCCAATTCTTTCCCCTACATGCTTCAGCAACTCTGACATGTTTAAGGTGTGTTGAGTGGTGTTCAATGAAATGCAGTTGCATAGATAAGAGGCCTTCAATTCACTTTAAACTCTCATCAAGATGTATTTATTTATTGAGTTTTATATAGCGCTGGCTAGACCTGAAGGTATCAGAGCGCTTTACATGAAGAACCATAAAGTTATAAAGTTATATCAGTTAACAGGTTACATAAGTTACTAGTAAAACATTGAAAGAGCACAGGAGATGAGATAAATGGAGCGTAGAAGGGTAGGGTGAAAGGGTAGGAGGGAGAAACGACGGCGAGACAAAGGGAAATCTGCCCCAAGTCCGGCTGGGTAGGTGATGGCCTAGGGGGAAGTCCCCGGCCCATCTCCTCTTTAGCTATCAGGTAGCTCCACTATCAGAGAGCTCATTTGTGGCAACCATTCTGCGATGTCCCTAATCAGCCGCTTCAATTATCTGTTGTCGCAGACCCTCCGGAATAACAATTTTCGAGCCTCTTGGGATAATATCTTCATGAGAAATAGGTAGTTCATGTTTGACATTTTTTAACTTATGGTATTCACCTTCACTGGCAATTGATTTAGTGTGCTGGTTCCGAGACTGATGTATAATAATGTCTTTTAGTTTTAACATGTCACTACATTGACTTGTGGCAGTGACAATTTGTTCCAACAAATAGGAAGCTGATGTGTTTGATTTCACAATGAAAATTATGTAAGCTTCAGCTGTCTTGAAAGGTGTACCAGGGCCCTGTAGAGGCACTCTTGAGAAGTTGTCAGCAGTGTTTTGATCCTTCCATGGATGGTGCATGTTTGTGTAGCTGTATTCTTGTAGTCGTAGACCCCAAGATTCAGTGTGAGGAGGCATCTTGGCCTTTGGATTGCCAAAGATGGTCAGCAATGCTTCATGATCCATCACAAGCGTAAAAAAGGTTTTCCATATAAGAATAAGTGTAAATGTTCCCAAGCCCACACCACTGCTAAACTTTCTTTCTGAGTTTGTGAACAAGCATGTTCAGTTTGAGACAAACATTTGCTTGCATATGCCACAATATGTCTTTGAGCATTTGGGTGTCCACTGTGCTGTGCAAGGATTGCGCCTAACCAAATGGGCTAGTGTCACCATCAACCTCTGTATGACGCTTTGGATCCAAGTATGCCATTTCAGTGGTATTCTCAATATCTTGTTTGATTGTCTTGAAGATTCGCTCACATTTATGGGACCAATAAAATTACAAATTCTTTTTTGTCAAGTCTCTCAATGGAGCACTTATGGTGGCAGAGTCTCGTATATATCTAGAACTGTAGCTGTCCCTGCCAAGGAATGAAGGTAATTTGGAAACATCTTGTGGGGGATTGGCAGATGTCAACGCTTGCACATTAGCTGGATCATACACTGTATAATACCCCCATCAGAACTTATATGGCCAAAGAATTTTATCTTTGTCTTATGAAACTCAAATTTCTCCTCATTCAATGTTAAACCTGCATCAGCAAGTAAACAATACACTGGCATGAGAGCTTTATCGTTCTCCTTCTGTGTAGCTCCAAAAACTAAAATGTCATTACTATAATTGAAAGCAACATGACAGGCTATATGATAGGTCGGATGATGCCTTGAAAAAAGCTCAGATGCTGATGACACACCAAAAAGCAGTCTTTTATATCGGAACAGACCAATATGTGTAGAAAAGGTTGTAATGTACCTGCAATTCTCCTTGAGTTCCAACAGATACTATCCTTTGTTCAAATCAAGGTAAGAGAAGACATTTGCACCATTCAATTTTGTTATCATGTCTGCAATGTGTGGACCTGGATGTTGTTCTTTCAACTGCCTCGTTCACTTGACACATATCAACACAGATGTGTACTGCTCCTTCATTGTCCTTTTTGGGTACTATCACTATGGGAGAAACCCATGGCATTGGACCAGCGAAACGCTCAATGATATTATATTTGAGTAATGATTCAAGTTCTTTTTCAACAGCATCCTGTAAATGAAATGCAATTTGTCTGTGTCTTTGAGCAATAGGAAGGACGTCTTCATTAATTTGTAATTGTTCTTTCATAGTCTTAAGTTTTTCTAACCCATGAAACGATGAAGGAAACTTACTTACTATTTTGTGATCAGCACTCATGTTATAGTTCACAGATATCAGTCAATATCAGCAGCTGCGCTAAAGCTGAGTGAACAGGGACTTGATGCCGTACCTAGAAGTACATGAATGGGTGCTTGTACTTATGTTTTCTTGTGTTTCATTGTTGCTACAAATGAACCTTGACCTTTTAATGACATTCATGCAGTCCATGTATACACTTTAGCTTTCGGTGGTGTAAGTTGTGGCAATGGAGAAAGTTAATTGTATTTCACCTGAGGCATAATCTTTATTGATGGCCAACTATTGATAATAAAAGTTATTGAGCAACTATTTACTCTTAGTGTAATCTTAGGACAATGTTTGAATGACTTTGGTGCTTTGTCATGTCGACTCTTCTATGACTTGCATTTTCTTCACAGGCAGCCAGTCGAACCTGCGTATGTTTTTCTGAGGTAAACATCAACATTGCACAACCATCTTCTTCACCTTAAATTGATATTGATACGGAAGAACTTTTATTTTTTTAAACATTTTTATTGTCATTTGATATAGCAGTGAGAACAAATCAAACATAAACAGTCGCCTCTTGTTCCAGAAATCATGGCTAATTAACATCGTAACCGTTACATTCTGCAATCTCAGGACAACACCTCTACAGTAGAAATCCTGCACCTCCTCCCTTCCATTACCCCAACCTCTGCACTCCACTCCCGTCAAAGTTAGAAAGCCATCAGTCATAACAGGGAGTCCGTCTTTCATGGGTTGCTTTCTGGTGTGATTTCTGTACGTGGTGGCTCGTTCCACTTCCCCCACACCCGCTTCCACTTCTTTGGGCAGCCCCTACGAGTATAAACTGTTTTCTCGGTTATCATAGCAATGCCCATATCTTCTTCCCACTGTGTTTGTGTGTGCGTCCCCCTTCAGCCCCAGTTTCTTGCTATATTCCGTTTTGCCAGGGTCATACCCAATGTCGCCCACGTTTTCTGTGCCGCATTAAGATCAGTAGGTTGCCACATGTTCAGGATACAGCAATTGGATCTACCAGTATCTCCACCCCACTCATATCTGAGAGTTGTTCCAGCATGTGTTACCAGTAGGATTGTATGTGGGGGCAGGCCCATAGCGTATGGTAGTGAAAACCTGTTTGACCACATTCCCTGAGGCATATTGGATCAGGTGCTCGCCCTATTCTGTGTAGCATTGTGCGAGAATAATATACGCGATGTAGGATTTTAAGCTGCACCAATCGTAAACGGGAGGGGATCGCGGCCTCCTTTGCTGATGCAAGCGCCTCTAACCAGTCCGAGTCATCTATGTCCCTCAGTTCAATCTCCCACTTGCTGCGTAGTATCACTGTAGGGTCAGGTAGGTTGTTGACCAGCTTCCGGTATGTTAGTGAAATGGCTTTCTTATCTAAATGGTCCGTGAGGAGTCTGTCCTCCAGGGGGGAGGCGTCCGCCAACTCGGTGTCTGGGGTAATGGCACTCTGCAGTGCATGCTTGATTTGGGAGCATCGATATAGCTCTGTGTTTGCCATGCCATCCTTTGCCTGGAGCTCTGCAAAGGAGAGGATTTCCCCCCGTATCCATAAGTCTCCAATGTTCGTGATACCTATTAGGTCCCACCGTTTGAATCCTTTGGAGTTAGCTAAGGTGCCCAAACGCCTTGTTTCCCAGAGTGGAGTGGCCAACGTGAGTACACCCTCCCATCCCCGCGCTTTCTGGGCCATGTGCCATATGCGAATCGTGTGGGCCGAGGAGCCTGTCAGCGCCAGACGTCTCTTAGTGTTGTATAGAGCCCTCATCAGGCGGTCAGCCGGCAGGACCTCCCTATCTAATCTGTAAGCTGGGTCGTCGTGGGGTGCATGTATCCACTGATTGACCACTACCAGTTGATTCATAAAAGGGGGTGGTGATGAACAGAGTGTCTGAATTAAGCAGACCACTCTTACCCAGTCCAAAGATCAGGGCTTGATCCATCACCGTTCTTTAGCTCACTGCACCATCCCAGCTTAGAACTTGGCTATATGCAAATTAGTCTGACCCTGGCCCAGTGCATCATGGGAACAGGGCAGACCAAACTACCAAGCCAATTCTTATACTAGGTGTGGCAGGGTATACTCAGACATGAGTCCCTTTCTCACTGCACCATCAGGATTCAAGCAAGCTGGGCCGAAGACGGCTGAAATGCCAGAAACCGGTCCCCGGTAGCTTGTCTCCTTTCTGGTGAAGAATTGGCTTGGTAGTTTTGCTTTGCTTTGCTACTGTAAGTTCTGTCCCCCCTCCCACTTTGCTGACTAAGTGATTTCCCATCTGCCCATGTTTGTCTGTAACTATTCCTGTTTAGGCCTGTACCTTCAATTTGTATCCACATGCTTACCAGTGCAGAAAACACAGTATATAAGCACAGTACATAAGCACCATGGTCTATGTATTCAAGTCACTACCTCCTGGAACACTTGAGGGTGTTGTATGTTATGTTATGTTAAAGATATTTGTCAAGCGCAAGTTCACCGGACGGTTTCTTGGTGCTGAAGTGGAAGTTAGGCAGCAGTAGAGGGCAGAGCCTAGTTGTCATATGCTTGGGAAAACAACCTGGTCTTCAGCTGTTTTCTGAATAGTGCACAGGAGGTGACCGACCTCAGCTCCACAGGAAGCGAATTCCAAAACTAAAGGGCTTTGAAAATAGTGCATCCCAACTTATCAACGCATAGCCACTGGGAGCCAATGGAGGCTTTTCATCAGTGGTTAAAAATCAGTCTAGAAGCCTGATTCTGGACTAGCTGTAGGCATCTGAGTTAGTAAGCTGGGATGCCTACATAGAGTGAGTTGGCATAGTCCAGTCGGGAGACGACCAAGGCTAAGATCACTAAGTTCAGGGCTTCCAGAGATACAAATCTGCTGTTCTTCTTAATTCGACGCAGTTGAAAAAACCCAGCAGAGACCACCGAGCTGATCTGAGCCTTCAAAGACAGGTCATTGCTTATCACTATACCTAAACTCTTGGCTGAGCTAACTGGAAGGGGAGGGTTTCCCAGGATAGAAGACCAAAAGTTAGAGTACCATGGATTAGCAGGCCCACCAATGAGGATCAGCTCAGTTTTATCAGGGTTGAGCTTCAATTGATTTTCGTTCATCCATTCACTTATGAAAATCCTAGTGTCTTGAAAATGAGACAGAGGATGGAGAGAGATTGATGTTGAAGACCAGTTGAAGATCATCAGCGTAATTGTATGTCCCAACTTTTCGTTCTCGCAAGGAGAAGATTAGAGGAAGGAGGTACAAATTGATAAGAAGCGGGTTAGGGAGGAGCCCTAGGGAACCCCACAGGTCAATTCCGTTTTCTTAGAGGAGAAGTTGGCAAGGCGTACCAATTGAAACCGGTCACTGAGGAAGGAGGGGAGCCACTTCAGAGCCAGACCCTGGATCCTGGCATTGCTGACACGGTCAATCAGGATGTTATGATCGACCGTGTCAAAAGCTGCTGACAAATCCAGGAGAACAAGAGCCTGGTTAAGGCCCCTATCCACCCCCCCTCTAAGATCATCCATAACTGTCAAGATGACTGACTCTGTAGAGTGGGTGGGTCAAAACCCAGCCTGGTGAGAGTCCAAACCATGGGACTGTTTGAGAAAAGAACTGAGTTGAGTTGAGACGTATGCCTCTAAAACCTTACCAAGGTACGGTAATAAGGATATCGGGTGGTAGTTACTAAGAATAGATGGATCCGCGTCTGGCTTCTTCAAAACGGGGATTATTTCCGCACTTTTAAAAAGGTCAGGAACAATGCCAGACTTAAGTGAATTGTTTAGAAGAGAAAGTGGTAGATCCGGGCATTTAGTAAAAACTTCCTGATGGACGTGAGGAGGACAGCAGTCAGTTGGGGAACCAGAGCCAACTTTTTTAAGTAAACCTAGAAAGGTCTCCTGAGAAATGGGGGGAATCAAGATCAACTGAGACGAAGATCTACAAATATTGGGAACGTCTGTGGAGGAGGCAGAGGTCAGAATACTAGCCTTAATAGCAGTGATTTTCTCCATAAAATATGAGTTGAGAGAAACACAGAGGGGCTGTGAAGGGGTTGGTTTCAACATGATTCTGTCTGGTTTAGAGAGCTCATTTACTATAGAAAAAATATCTTTAGACTTGTTAGCTGAGTTTAGAACCTTCTTAGAGAAATAGTCTGCCTTGGTTTGGAGAATGGAATTTTTGTATTCTTTCATCAAGTTAATATAAGTGGTCCTATCTTCTACAAGATAATGAAGTCTACATCTGCGTTCTGTGGGGCAACGCAGTTGCATGCGGACTCAAGCCATAACTTGAGCTTCGCCGCCTGTGTTAGAACCGGTCCGGTACAGATGGGGTCGTATTGGTTAAGAGGGAGCAGAGGTAATCAATATTAGCACTTCTCCAATTTCTGGACGTGCAGTTCTTTATCAATTGGGTTTTTGTGGGTCGAACATCAGAAAGAATAAAAGAAATAAAATGATGATCCGACCAAGTACAAGGGGAAATCCGGGAGGTCGAGATCATCAGGTTAGCTGTCCAGACTTGGTCCAGCGTGTGCCCCTTTATGTGAGTAGCTTTGCGCACATGTTGGGTGCAATTCATTCCGGACAGAAGATCTGTCAGCTCTATTTAGCTGTCACTCTCCTGTTCGTCGTGGGGCCAATAATTAAAATCACCAATAATAAGAAGTCGGGCGTGGTTGATGGCTAAGTGAGAAATCAATTCTCCCAGTGCATGGACGTGGTCTCACACATGAGTGAATAAACTTGTTATTTTGAATTCCAGCTTCATTGTCAGTCTCTGCTTTGTTAGTCTAAGGACCCGTGGACAGAAAAGGGTCACCCCTGCACCGATGTGACCCTTAAAAAAGGCACATTTCCACACAATACGAACAAGAATATCCTGACCAAACGAAATAATGCCTCTAGATCATTTACACTGACGGATCTGCTCAACCGGCCATAGGAAGTAAGCAACAATATAGCACTGCGTGCACATTCATTAAACGTCGCATGCAGGATGGAAAGTTCCACCATAGTAGAACAAAAATGCAATCTCTATGAGACTGCATGGCACAGCTGGCAGAGTTCAAAGCCTTGATACTGGCACTGGTAAATACAGATCGAGAATTCACCACACTAATTGTGTGCGATTCCTTTTACTGTGTGCAGTCATATAATGAATATTTGCAGCACTGGATTCAAAACCGGTTCAAAGATGCAAAAGGTGGCATCATTGAGCACAAAATGTTATAGGAACAGGTAGTGGAGTTGAAAACCGAACTACCGAGTGCTCATGTGATACATACACTGAGTCATCATTGAGATGGCGTTCACGTTGAAGGGAATTCATTGGCTGCTGGAGCTGCAAAGGGGGCTGTATGCATGGCTTTCGTAGCTGTAGTCACTCGTTCTAAAACAAGAATAGATGGTGAGGGGGCGTGGCCAAGCGGCGATCCAGCATGACCGCATAGAGCAGAGTTCCGTCGCCCGTCCTTCCCTAGTCGTCCATCCGTGGCACATATCCGTGCCACCTAAAGGTGGAAACCCTCGTCGAAGGGTCTGAGGACACCGACCGCTCCGGTCCGCGCCCGATGCTCGGGGCCAGAGATACTGTAATTTGTGCAGTGAGGCCTGCTCGTCGGCCAGGAGCCGGGGGAACACAGTACAACGGAGAGCCAAGGCGGGGTTTCCCACAGTGTGACGATCCTCGCGTTGATGCAGAGCCCGATTTCGCCCACAGCTCCCTTAGGCGGCGCTCGACCGCGGGAGCGGCAGCTCCCAGCCAAGGCCTCCTTTACACCTGAGGCGGAGGCGGCGGAGTTGTCGCGGTGCGGCCTGTTGTCCGGCCTGAGGCCGGGACCCACAGTGCGGCGGAAGGCCGAGAAGCGGCTCCGGGACATTGGAGATTTCCCACGTCTGGGCGGGGCATGGACTGCTGTGCAACCCCGGGAACCTGAAATGCTACATCTGCGTGGTGAGTGCCCATCAGTGCCTCAGCAGTAAATGATCGGCCCAGTGAAGACACCTCCAGCGGGGGGGTAGGGCCTAGAGGCGGCAGGGCGCATAAAGAGTGGGGCTGTGTGCTGGTGAGCGGTGATGCAATTCCAGAGGTGCCAGAGACAGTAACCCCTATGCCCCCCCACCTTCTGAAGCAACCTTCTACTGTGTCACATACTGAGGGTGAGGGTGGAAAAGCCAGCTGCCCCATAACATACTGGGACTACCAGCATATGCTTCGGTGACACAGTGGCCTATTGGCGGCGGTGCGGACTGGGGTGCAGGCCCTCCAAAGGCTTATCATCATTGGAACGGGTGGCACGGCGCACCTCCTCTCGGACTCTTCAAGCGTAGCGCTGGGGGACAATCTTTCCCCTCAGGGGAGGTGCTCTGGATCCAGTGGGACCTCCATCTAGACCCTGAGACCCAGACACTGCTGGTGTGACATTGCTATCTTGAGGTGCCTCCTGTCGGAGACTTGAGCTCGCACTGCTCCCTCCTATATCTGCGCAATCGGAGTGGGTGAGACCGTTGGCTCTCTGGCCAGGGGGGTGCAGCCGGAGGCTCTGGCAGACGCAATCCCTGAGAGTAACCAGCTCATCAGCCAGGCAGAGTCATGGATTGGGGCAAAAGCTCTGGTGCCCCGGGGCCCAAGGCAGAGCAAACTAATAAGTTGGACCTGTATACGGTCCCCAAAGTCTTGCAACAAAACCGACTGTCCGGAGGGGCCTCACAAGGGGGCGCAGGAGAGGACGAGCAGGAACTATCCCTAAAAGTTTTCATGGATGCGATCAACGGAGTAAAGACCTCCCTTGAACATAAGATGGACACCATGGCAATCGATGTGAATCTGATCAGGGCGGACTTAGGGAAACTAAACGAAAAGGTCAAACAGGTATAGATCACCACTGCAAGTTTGGTCGGAGATATCGCCCAGCTCCAGTGATAGGTTCGTGAACTTCAGGACTCCTGTAAACTCAGGGAACTGAAACGTGACGATTATGAAGGCCGCCTTAGACGCAATAACCTCCGCATCCTGGGTGTTCCCTAAAAAGCAGAAGGTCAGTCCCCTGACCTGTTTGTGGACGACCTAGTTCTGAAACATCTTCAACCCAAAGGTCTCAGTAAGTTCTTCGTCATCGAGCGGGCGCATAGGGTTCCGGGCGGCCGTCCCAGACCGGGCGCTCCTCCGCGGCCGTTCCTTGCCAGAGTTCTGAACTTTCGAGACAGAGATGTCATTCTCCAGAGCTCCAGGACGGGGGCCCGCCCCGTTTTGAGAATACAGACATCACCTTCTTCCCAGACTTCACGCAGCGGATGCAAAAACAAAGGAGGTCATTCCTCGCTGTAAAACAAATGCTTTGAGATAAAGATCTGAAGTATACGATGCTTTTCCCGGCGGGCCTCCGGATTGAGGCGGACAGAAAGGCCTGGTTTTTTTGACTGCCCGGAGGTAGTGGCGGACTGGATTGAGTACCGGGTAGGAAGAAGGCCGGGTAACCATGCCAGAAGGGAGAGTGAGGACATCCGCCAGCCCTGAGAGGAGTTCCGCAGTGACATTGGGTACCGGGTTGAGTGTGTTGGCGCGGGGAGGGGGTTTGGGTAGTAACTCCTGTGTGTGATCCTTAATATTTGTGGCCCCCCCTTCTTTAGACCTGATACACCGAGTTTGATGAGGTGGCATATCTGATTGTCGGGGTTAGGGAGCCGGAGCGCTTTATTTTTTTCTTCTACTTTTAGTTTTCCAGGGCGACGGGCACTCTGCAAGTTTTACAATGGGCAGTTTCAGGCCCAGAGTGCGGGGTAGCAGGGAGGGGGGTTGTTAGGTTGGGGTGTTTTGTTTGGTTTTGGTTAAATTCAATGTACCAGCACCGTCTATTGTTATTCCTGCGGAGGAGGTGAATGTGCACGTTGTTGCTCTTGTGATGAGAGCAGAGATATCCCCAAACTAGATATGGCGACACAGGGTGACTGTCAGGGGGTCCCTTGCTCGGCTCAGACTGAGTTCTCCGATTCTCCGTCTTACCTACAGGCGGACTACTACGGGCCCTTTAAGGACAGCCCTTGCTTTCTTGATGACCGCCTTGCTTCTGCACCACCTGACTTCGTGGGCCTATCAGGTTCGAACTCTCCTCATTTGAGGGCGTACCAGGAAGAAGCCGTGTCTCGGGAAGCAGTGGAAGAGCCCTCGTGGGAAGAAGCCGTAAAACGCCAGGAGGTCAGCGTGAGCTGGAGCACGGAAGCCGAGACGCACGTAAAGGAAGCGGGAGCCGAGAGCAGAACAACGGAATCGGAAGCCGAGACCAAGACGCCGGAGGTCTTCGTGAGTCCCGACATAAGCTGCGAAGAAGACGTCAGGACAGCCCTGGGGAAGAAGCATTCCCTGACAGCTGCATTGCCAGGAGGCCAACGGTACCGCGTATCGCCCAGCCACGCGGAGGAGGACGCGTGGCTTCCACAGGTGCGTGCTCATTTGGGTTCGCTCTTCAGACTTAAGAAGGGCGGGACAGGGTAGGAGACGGGAGGGAGCGCCTGGGCACCGCAGTGCATGAGC
Source organism: Lissotriton vulgaris (assembly GCF_964263255.1). NCBI lineage: Eukaryota > Metazoa > Chordata > Amphibia > Caudata > Salamandridae > Lissotriton > Lissotriton vulgaris. The sequence continues at coordinate 221,028 of NW_028242155.1, read as the reverse complement.
ACAGTTCACGGGAGTACATTGCTGTCGGTGGTGGTTCTGGATATTCCCTCACTCCCCTCTCCCTTCCATTTCTATACGACGTGAATCGTCCCTAAAGCCTTGTTTCTTTTTGTTTGCCTTACATGCACTGGAAAACCCCGGACCTCCGGCCCAGAGACTGAAGCCGAGACTACCGAGGAAGGATTCTGGACCCTATTGTTTCTTGATTTCCACGAACGTTTTCTGTAGAAACTCAATAAAAGAGTTAAACCTCACCCTCCAGTGTTGGCTCCTTCCATTCTTGTGACCCAAAGGTGACAGTGACATAGGAATTAGAGTACTAATGTCAATGGGCTAGGGGACAAAATCAAGCGTAGTGTCTTTTATCAGTAGTCAAGCGCCAGGCCCCAGATGTTGTTTTACTTCAAGAAACCCATCTAATTGGAAATGCATGCAAAGTCCTACATAGAGGGGGCTCCACAATGTTGGCTCATGCGGGTTTCACCTCCAGCTCGAGGGGGGTGGGTATTATGGTGAGGAAATCCATTCCCTTAGCGGTGCAATCAACCTGGAAAGGCGATCGGGGACGGTATGTAGGTGTCTCGGGCACCTAGGAGAGTCACCACATCACACTACTATTGGTTTATGTGCCGCCTGGCCTTCAGGCCACCACCTTCAGAGATCTACTTACCATCCCGGAGAGTTTGTTAATATTGGGAGGAGACCTTAATTCAGTGGTTTCGGGTCGGCTTCCTGAATTTCTTGAGACCTTAGGGCTGGTGGATGGATGGCGGACTTATCATCCCAACACAGTGCAATACACCTTCCACTCTGGGGCACACGGGAGCCTATCACATAGATTTTTTTCTTGGTTCCCACATCTTTGGCGGCCCATATCCATGAGATCAGGCACTTAGCTAGAGGTATCTCCGACCACTCACCAGTCTGGCTCCACATGGTCCTCAACTATAAACAAGTGGGACGGGTGGCCCCCATTAACCCATGGTATTTTAGAGACCCCAAGATTCGTAAAACGCTCCTCAAGGCAATAGATAACTATTTTATGGATAATAAAGGGTCCGTAGACTCCCCACAGGTGTTGTGGGAAACCTTTAAAACAGTGATTCGTGGTCAAGCCTTCTCCCTGATTTCAGGTAAGAAGAAAGACTGATGTAGAGAGGTGGTGGCCATCAAAGCTGAACTTAGCCAGCTAGAAACTGATCTGGAATCGGAGGTCACTCCGGACAAACTCCACTACTTAAAACTTCAACAGCAAGAATACAGAGCACTGGCTACTTAACAGGCTAAGGTCTTGGGTAGAGCTGTGCAAGGGCGGATATATGAAATGGGTGACAAGGCCGCAAAACCACTGGCATGGCTGGATTTGAAGGAATGGGCTAGCCGCCTAGTGCCGGAACTCCGAGGGGAGGGGGGTGGCCTTATTACAGACCTGCAGGCAATCGTAGACTCATTTGCTGAGTACTATTGCTCCGTTTACTCGTCTGCAGCCCCCTATTCATTTGAGGACTTCCGTCTGATGCTTGCAGACATTGCCTTGCCCAAACTCCCAGCAGTAGACCGCGTCTTTTTGGACAGCGACTTGTCCAATGATGAAATCGCGAAAGCGATAAGATCCATTCGATCGGGTAAGGCCTCTGGCCCTAATGGGCTCCCGATTGAATCATACAAACTTAAACCGGACAAGCTGGCCCCTTATCTTAGGGGTATGTATGAAGAATCCAGGGAAAAAGGGTGCCTGCCTATGGACCACAAGACGGCCACCTATATCACCATTCATAAGGAGGGGAAACAAAAATCTGACTGTTATTCGCACAGACCGATCTCCATCCTAAATGCGGAACCTAAGATTTTGGCTAAACTATTAGCCAACCGTCTTGTCACAGTTATTGAGAATCTAGTCCATTCCGACCAGTCGGGTTTCATTTCACATCGCAATACTGCACTTAACCTGCGAAGGGTGCATGGGGTGCTGGGCAGAGTGGCCTCTATTCTGGAACCAGCAGCAATAGTCTCACTAGACGCGACTATGGCCTTTGATACCATTGAATGGCCGTATTCAGTGCTGGAAAAGTTCGGGTTCGGCCCGAACTTCATTCAATGGGTAGAGCTCCTATATGCCAACCGGCTGGCCCAAGTAGGGGTCAACAACAAAAAATCTGCCATATTTGAGCTGCGCCGGGGGACCCGGCAAGGGTGCCCGTTGTCCCCTCTTCTATTTGCCCTATCCTTGGAACCACTGGTGGCATGGATACGCAAGGATCCGATAATCCGGTAAATGCGCTGGTCCCCAGACTGGGAAGAGCGCATTTCGCTTTACAAGGATGATATCCTGCTGTACTTGACCTCTCTGAGACGGTCCTTGACTGTGGTTTTAAATATTCTGGCCATATTTGGCAGGTTCTCTGGGTACTCTATCAATTGGGACAAATCTTTGTGGTTTGTTTTGGCTGGGGAGCCGCCCGTTCCACCGGGGGGATGGTCAATACAACGATGCTCCGATGGCCTTGAATATCTGGAAATTTTTCTCTCCCTGAATCCATCGCTCCGTTATTCCCAAAATTTGCTCCCCCCTCGCCCCCCCTTGGCCAGGCTGCGGAAGGACATAAGTCACTGGAAATCTCTCTCGCTCTCCCTACTGGGAAAGGCATCCCTTTTTAAGATGATGTCTTTGCCTTGGTTTATATATGCCCTGCAGAATTCCTTAGACCTGGTCCCAGCGTCATACTTCAGAGAGGTGGAGAGCCTCCAACATGACTTGCTCTGGAGAGGAAAGCCGCGCATTGCCCTTAAAAAACTCACTTTAAATTGGTATGATGGGGGCATTAGCCTCCCCGACATTAAGAAGTATTATTGGGCAGCCCATCTGGAGGCCATAAACCATGGCACTTACACTCTCCCCGGGAACCCAGGCTATACTATGAATAGGTGGCTCCTACCAGGTGGGAACTATAATAGAGCCTTCAATTCCGGGCCGCGCCACTTTGCCCTCACATATCCCACCAAACATACAGTCCACGTCTGGCACACTGCCACCAAATGTCTCGGATGGAGTCGCAGGCTCACTCTCGCGATGCCACTGTGAGACTCCGAACAACTGGGTAGCTTGTGGAAGAGCAAGGGGTTCGACAAGTGGGACCTAATAGGAATCTAACAAATATGTGACCTATGGGATAAAAATTATATTAAATCATCCCCTTGCAACAGCAGTTTGACTTAGCAAATTCGGAATTTTTCCGATACACACAGGTCAGGCATGCTTTGCGCTCCCATCTCCAGTGCGGTAACTCCCCCTCCTGAATCCTCTCCACTGGAGGACAGAGTTTTAGATGGTCTCGTCCCCGAAAATACTATATCCCTGATATATAAGAAACTAATAAACAACACGCCGGACCCCCTCCACTCGCTTTGGGAGAAGTGGTCCAGGGATTGAATTGAAATGGATGATGAGGACTGGCAGGAGGCCGTATCTTCGCCCAGAGTCTTTGCAATACAGGCACGCCTCTGGCTAGTTCAGCTTAAAATCCTCCACAGGGTATATGGACCGGTCCCAAATTGGTGCCAATGGGGAAAATGGATGAGGGGAACTGTAGACGTGGGTGTGGCCAAACAGGCACCTTCATGTATATAATCTGGGAATGTGCTAGTATCCAATCTTACTGGCGCAGCGTTCATGATGTGATTAACGCTGTCCTGTCCACACAGCTCACCCTGAATGCTCGTAGATGTTTGTTGAATATCTGGGAACCAAATGATTTGAATGACTGCCAGCTACAATGGGCCACTCTGGGGCTTATGCTTGCTAAACGAAACGTTGCTCAGAAGTGTGGGGCGCTTCGCCTGCCATGGGTGGGCGATTGGGAGAAAGACCTAGACTGGTCAATGTTCAGAGAAAAAACTGTGTATGTAGCCTGTGGCTGCCCTAAGAAGTGGGCATGTGTGTGGGGCATGTGGAACTCATATCATGGGGATGTGTCAGCCACCTTTCTCCCCCATTGAGGAGGACCGCCCCTCGCCCTAGACATTCCATATGACTTATATTTCTGCACTACTTGATGTACCCCGTAGCCAATTTGCGACTTTCTTATTTCTCCTCTGTAATGTATTTGATATACTGGTGCGGATTAATAAACAGTTTTATTAAAAAATTTAAAAAAATAGATGGTGAGATTATGGTGGCTGTCATTGCTTCATACAAAAACAGTAAAGCAGTACCAAAAAGATTTCCACTCAAGTTCTCCTACAAGTTAGATGCCAATAACATTCCATTTGCTCAGATTCCTGGAGTGGGGGATAGAGTAATTCCAAACATGGATCGTAGGTTAGGTTTAATTCTAGCAGCACACAAAGGGATAGGTTCTGCACATGCAGGAGTTACGGCAACTGTTTCTTTATTGAAACAACACTATTTGGCCTGGATTAACAAAGCAGACTAAAGACTATGTCTTGAAATGCAACATCTGCCGGCAGATGAAAGGTTCCACTGTAACACGTCTAGCACAGACACTATTATTAATATCTGACAAACCACTAGCTTGTGTTTACTTTGACCACTGCAGCCCCTTACAAAGAGGGATGCAGAGGGCTGGGGCTTATAGGTATATGATGGTTGCAGTGGATTCCTGCTAGATTCCTATGGGTGTGGCCCCAGCGCTCGGCTGGCACTCGAACTGTTATAAAAGATTTGCGAGTCTTCATAGGGACATACGCAATTAGCACATTACATTCTGACCAGAGCCCTGCGTGTAGCTCTCAGGCTTACAAGGAGGCCATGCAAGGATTGGGTGTAGCATTGCGGTACTCCTCTCTGTACCGCAATGTTTGTGGAGAGCAAAAACCGAGACTTAAAGCATTCTTTAACAGCTAGAGTATTAGGCAATGGTGAGAGCTGGGTAAAACATCTGTATGGAGTGCAGATAAGGTACCCACATCCTTGTCCTACTTGGGACAAGGATGTGGGTACCTTATCTTGATTGTGAAGGCGCAGTGGCGGATGAAAAGCCTTTTGACATCCATGACTGTTTGGCTGTTTTACAGGATCTAAATGAATCCAGGACACAACAAAATGTCCAACTGAAGCAGACCGCCACTGGGGAAGTCAAATCGTGACTGATACCAAAAGTCGGGGATCTGGTCAGAGAGAAAATAGCAGACAAGAAAGAATTTGGGCCATCATACAAAAAGCCTGTACAGGTCCTAGCAGTTGAAGGAACAAGAACTGTACTTCTACCGCCTCTTGCCTGAAAAAAGGAGAAAAGATTTGTCTCAATCGACCTAATCAAACCACACTATGTGGCCGATACTGAGTAGTAGGCCATGTGGACTCCAAAGTAGCAGACGCCCTCCTCTCACTGCAATTCAAAAAGTGCAAACGGAAAGACTCATCACGTTCGAAGAGTCCCTGGCAAGGAATGATGGACTATGCAATAATGCTATGGAACTTGGTCCCTTTTGAACCTGAAGTTCAAATTCAGAATCAGCGTGAAAGACAAATTTCAATTCGACCAAATACACATGTCTACATCAACGTGCCTCAACGGGAGCAAACTACGATTTCCACAAATCCTGATGCAATACCAACAATTGATCAAACTGCTTCTGGCTACTTCATAAACTTTGATACGTTTTCTTTGGATCCAAGTGAACCTGAAACAATGCCAGCCCAACAATCATGCAAAAGCAAGTCAAAGAGTTTCTGAACTTTCTTAAAAAGACTTGCCTGGTGTCACCTTGGGTAGAACTATGGGTAATCACCAGGATACTTTTCTTTCTTTTCTGTTTAGGCTTAGTAATAGTTTTTAGCATGCTCGTTAATGGAAAATACCTTCGACAAAGCTATGCAGCCCAAAAGGTGAATTTAATTTTAAAACCACACCAATCATCTCATTGAGAACAAAGAGACTTGTCATCAGTGAACATTACAGCAGTTCCTATACCTCATGGTATAGTTTTGGACAAGGTTGATTTCGATGTATTTGGTCTGACCGAACTTTTAAGAATTCCTCATTTATTTAAAATATCATTGAGTGATATCATTACCTCAAGTACATTTTCCGATGATTGGGATTTTGAAACTGTTGTCTGGTTTGGAAAACTCTGATGCATCTTCTAATAGTGAAACATTGGGCAGCACATAAAATTTTGAAACAATGTATTGTTATCAACACTATGGTCATCACTTTCTGCATAAATCTGCTAACCCTAGAAATGTGTTTACATACTACCAGTGGGAACATTGTCCAACACCACCGAAAGGCAGTTCAAAAACATTTACACAAAAGTTTCCATATTTTTCAGGGTTTCATATGTCTGACCCAGCCTCATATTATTATAAGGTTGCCCCAACATCAGCACAGAAAAATATGTTAACAAACACCAAACAGATTTACTCTGCTTCCTTTATTGCCCAGTTGTCTGAACAAGGTTTTGACCTATGGAAAGACACCATAGACTTACAATCAGTCTTGGGTACTAAAGAATGGAAAGTTCAGGGAACGGAAGCTTTATTTAGAGCATGCCTCATCCCTCAGCAGATCATGTTTTTGAATGAGACAGTGTAACAAATGTCTTGCCTTGGACTAGCCAAAAACAAGTGCTTGAATACACCTCAGATGCCACCTCCATCACACGCCGAGGGTAACAAAACACCAGAGAAAGAGATTACAGTAGATGACATTAAAAATACAACAGATCAGAGCCCGATTGGAAGAAATGGTTGAATTGGCCCACAGACACCAATAGTTGTCAGGCAAGATTCATGGGTAAAACCGAAGGATTTAGTATTCATAGGTCAGATCCACGTTATGTACACAGAGAACATCCAGGGGTAGTGACATCCTACAGTGTTGGGAAGTTGTGCCTTGATTGGTTAAAAACCTCAACACTCACACAGGTGAAACAACACTTATCCTTACTGTCACAGGATGTAGATCCCAGGGATTTCTTACTAGGTCCCGGGAAGCCATGTCAGAAAGGTTTCATTTATGCTGTCTAAAATAAAATATGGAATATATCCCAACAAGAGGCCGCAGAGAGATTATGGAAGATAGACCGTATAAATCTAGGAAGTTCTCTAGCAGTGGTAGACAATTGGTTAGCTACATTGACCTCCAGGATATAGTCCTTAGGCAACATTGTATCTTCTGTGATAGACATACTAGAACAAAATTTGGCCATATTACAACATGGACAATCTCAATTACGTTCTATTAGATTGTTAAGATGGACGCTGCAATCTTTGTGTGCAGGCTATGTGCCTTGGCGTTTTATTAACAGCACGTCTCTGTTTTCTGAATGCAATCTAATAGAAAGAAATGGCACAAAGGGGAGCAAAATATACAATGCTGCATGTCGAAAAACTGGATAGATTAGCATTTACAGTGGCAGAATCACCATCCACAGAATGGCTTATCCATGGCCACATAACTCTACCTGTCACTACTTTTCAGTTTCAGTATTGCCTTGAACAAAAGCAGGCAGGCAGATATGAAAATAAATGGGTAGGAAGTACATTAAGGAATCCTGGCAATTACCACACAGAAGCTGTAGTGGGGATCGAGAAAGGTTTCTAAGCTGTGCGCACTGTGAGAACACTTTAAGTGGATCACTCATATGCCAATATATAATGCTGTACAGGGCTTGTAATGGTCCATCCAGAAAAAGCTTGTCTCGCCTAGATTCTGTCGTTCCAGATGGGGGGGGTCATTCTTTCTTCGTAGCGGCTGCAAACTTTGGAACACCCAACCTCTTTCTATCACCACGGCAAACTCACTTGTCTCCTTTAAGAAGATGTTAAAGACCTGTCTTTTTGCATTATAGTTGGGGATTGTCTGCTTCCCTAGCGTTCCGCCTAGCGCCTTGGCACCTTTTTTAGTTTAGTGCGCTCTACAAATCTTTATCCTATCCTATTCTGTTGGTATGGACACCGGCTCCTCCACTGACAGCCTGGCTTCAGACGGCACCGAGACTGCTCCAGCACTGGCTGCGGACAGCGGTGGAACATCATCTGTGTTCAATTGACGTACTCTACGAGGTGCTACAGTCGCTGCCTACTGCGGAAGCAAGCAACGAAAAGGATGGTACCAGCCTGGATACATAAACAATTGACTAATTTGGCTCGTGTGCTGGAAGAAATTCACCCTTTTTTAAAACAAGTTCAATTTGGGAACTCAAAAACAAAATTGACATTCCTTTAATTTTTGGGGCATACATGGCTTTCTAAAGCTTATAGTGGTTTGGACTTTGACTACGGACACTTTAGAGCTACTGCTTGCAGAAAATATTTTTTTTTAAACTTCTTAGGAGTTTTTTAACATTTTAGCAAAACGAATGTTTTATAAACTTAGTGCGTACCAATGTCTAGTTAGGCTAGTAGTACTGTAATAAGTTACATACGTCGTCCAGTCGGAAGAGCAGTGGGGCTTATATTCCATGTAGGTACCCTATATAGGCACAGGTAACATTGCAACCTTTCACCTATATTCTTCCCTACATTACATACATAGCGGTTCCTAGGGACTGACCTTTTACCTAGATAAGACACTGCATTCAGAGCGTGGGGTTTTTCCCTAGTTCGAATCTCATACATTATGCATGAGGTTTCTTGGAAGCAGAGCAGGACTACCATCTCCTGTATAATATCTCTGTATAATGTTCAGGCCGGACGTCAGTTTTAGGCCGAGACAGTAACACAGCAAGGTAGGACCCCTGGGGAGACCTATGGGTATATATACCTCACATCTTGCTTAGGAGGACAGAGGAGACCAAGACGTCCCGGCTGACATACTGACCAAAGACGCTGAGGTTCCTGCATGCAGACACTCCAGCTCGCAGTGGTCTAAAATCCATTGTGGGTTGTCCAACTCGAGACCAGGACGGGGTCCCATATTCTCTCATTCTCAGGTAATGGGGTTGACTAGATCCTAGAGGGATTCTTGGCATAACACCTACCTAGATGCTAGGTACATTTAGGTACATCTAGTTAGGGAGGCATCACAGGATTACGCACATTTTATCATGTAGTTTATGTACTTGTATATATTCATGATTACTGCAAGATGGTAGAGCTATACCATCCTTTTACTTTCATAGTACCTCTAATCATATATCTCAGCTACTGTCTACTGGTTCTTGCAGCTCATATATTCTACACTAGAATAACAACTGTTCAATAAATTATTTTATTTTTTTTACTTTTTTTTAACAGACCTCAGCATATCAATCATATTACAGAGGAAGCAAGTAAGTAAGGCATCATGGGAACAATAGGCAATATCAACATTACAGAATATCTCTTGGAAAATCTAGGGTGGGGGGGGTCTTCATTGCCGATGGCGAGGGGTGGTTGACAAATATTCCCCCAATAGGAATTCCACAAGCCCCAAATATCCGAGCCCACTTCTTAGGGCATCCTCGGGTCACCTATACTGTTTTTTCTTGAAACATTGACCAATCCAAATCTTTCTCCCCGTCTCTTCCTGTAGGAGGGAGTAGCGCCCCCCCACCGGTGGGCAATATTTCTCTTAGCGAGCTTAAGCCCCAAAGTGAATCATAGTGTTGTGTAGTCATATAGATCTGTCAGCTCCCAGATATTTAATAAGCATCTACGGGCTTCCAGGCGGAGATGTGTAGACAAGACTGCAGTAATAATGTTGTGTATAATAAGGTTGAATACGCTCGCATTCCCAAATTATGTGCATAAAGGTACCTACTTGGCCACATCCCCGTATGCAATCACCACGTCCAATCTCCCTATGCATACCAACTGGGGTCCCGTCACATATACCCTGTGGAGGATTTTAAGTTGGACTGGTCGGAGGCGAGCAGTTATTGCCACGACTCTAGGTGAGGAAATGGTCTTCTACCACTCCCCATCATCCATTTCGATTCCATCTCTGGACCATTTCTCTCCAAGTGTTTGTAGAGGGTGTGTTGTTTTTTTTTTGTCCTCATTTGCCATTACCCCCGTGTAAGAACCACCGACCACCACTGTATGTCAATATATCCGCGCCCAAAGATCAAGATTAGAGCACAGACCGGGACACAGATATCTTATTGGCGGAAGAGGGAACCAACACATACAGGGCGTCCTGCTATACTCCATCAAGGTATATTACAACCTGTTGGACCTTAGTGTAGCCGAAGGGAGCAGAAAAGAGGCATAACCATAGGACCCGGGGAAAGAAAAAAACCAAAAACAAAAAACCGGGAAGTCCTAACTCCATTGTACCAAAAGGTCCCGAAAAGCAAGCTTTCTCCTGCTACAAGATCTAGCCAAGTCCACCCTCGAGACTTCATATAGGGACGTCAACCACCCCGAGTATGTTGGAGGTGTAGTATCAACCCAAAACCTGCAAGTCTGTCTCCTTGCCAAGAGAATTGCAAAGAAAAGAAAAGATCTGGCATGCCCGGAGATGTTTTTGGCGATCCCAAAGATGATTAAGGGAAGAGTAATGCTCAGTGTAGTATTAAGTATGGAGCTCAGGGCATCCTTCACTTCCTCCCAAAAATGACTAATGGCGGGGCAATCTTTGAACATGTGTACATCTGATGCCTCTGGCAGGTCACATTTATTAAATTTTTTCCCTGACTGAAACTTTGCTAGCTTTTGGGGGGAAAGATATGCTCGGTGTAACGTGAAAAGGTGGTTACGCCTCAGCCATGCTGTGGGAGGCTAAAGGAGTCCAACCACACTGCTCACAGTGGACGCCCACCTCACCTTCCCATAACTCCTCGGCAAGTTTGAAATTTCCATCTATCTCTTCCAGGATCGCCCAGTACCAACAAGAGACCTCCTTGCCACCCCCCGGCCTTGTCACCAATTGATTTTCCAGGTTGCTGATTTTCCCCAGGGGGACCCCCTTCCTACTCAGTGCCTGAGCCCAGCTAGTCAGCTGCATATGCTTGAATCTTGAGAGGCCCGGCCCAACTCTCTCCCGCAGCTCATCCCACGACACCATTGAGCCGCTTGCCAGCAGATCTCCCAATTCAAGATTTCAGCGTCCTTTACCGGGCTCGCCAGTCTGTCTTTAAGGCAAGGTGGAGTACTAATTGTAGACCAGCTTCTGGCCAGTGATTGAAGGATCTTTAATTTTACTTTTTTTAAACATTTCTGATCCCCAAACTTAAAGAGAAAGCCGTCAGGTGGAAAATCGGCGCCTTCTAGCATGGTTCTAAACATCTCTCCCCTAGAGGTAACTGATGGTGTTTTTAAAAGCATCCTAGAATAGGAAAGCTGAAACGCCCATGCATAGTATTGCATGTCTGGTAGTATTATCCCACCTTTTTCCCCTCCTTCTCCTCAACTTCCTCCAGGCCAGTCTCGTAGCTCTATATTTCCAGATAAAGGAGTTTTCTCTTGTTGGTATTTATCTATTTGTATAGTGTTGAAAACCAGGGGGATGGAATTAAAAAGAAAAGTATATTTGGGCAGGATAGACATCTTTACTAAATTTGTCCTCCCCAAGATGGATAAGGGGAGGTGAGCTGTTTCTGACACTCTTTCTGTACTTGTTCGAGATTATGAACGGCAATTTTGATAACATCTTGGATGATTTTAATTCCAAGGTATCGCGTAGAAGGGGCAACATCCAGGTGAGTACTGTTGATATTACAGGCCATAATTTCCGTTTTGTTGGCATTTATCTCGTATCCGGAAATCTTGCCAAACTCCTCCGCCCTCTTAATAACTATTGGAAAAGCAAGGTCTAAATCAGATGTCATTATGAGAATATCATCTGCATATAGAGCTACCCGCTTTTCCCACCCTACAAAACTGAAAGATGGTATATTAGCCTCCTCTCTGAGAATCTGGGCGAAGGGTTCGATGTAGAGATTAAAAAGGAGGGGAGAAAGCGGGCAGCCCTGCCTTGTTCCCCTTGTAATTTTAAAGGGCTCTGTCAGGGAGTTGTTTACAGATAGCCTAGCAGTTGGAGCTTTGTATATAAGTGCTATCATACGGCAGAAGTTGTCAGGTAGATTAAATTTCCTCATGACCGCTGCCAGATAGGCCCAGTTGACCCTATCAAAGGCCTTGGTCGCGTCCAGCGTAAGGGCGGCCAGAGGAAGAGAAACGGTAGAGGCAATATCAATGGCCCCAACTAGATCTTGCGTGAGGTCTGCTAGGTGTCTACCTTTTATAAAACCTTTTTGGTCTTCATGGATAATCGAGCTTACAACGCCCCCCAACCTGGTAGCCATAGTAGCAGCAAAGATTTTATAGTCGCTGTTGAGGAGCGATATTGGGCGATATGACCCACACTCTGTCAGATCTTTCCCTGGCTTAGGTATTAGGACTACCGTAGCATCGTTCCAAGACTTTGGAGGGTCCACTCCCTCCAAAAGAATGCTGTTAAAAACAGTAGCCAAGACTGGGGTGATCTCCTCGCTAAGAGCCCGACACATTTCCCCCGGTAGACCGTCGGGGCCAGCCGCCTTCCCACGCTTCACTTGCCCCATTACCTTGCTAATCTCTTCAGCAGAGATCTCTGCCTCCAGAGTCCTGCTTTGCTCAGGTGAAAGCCTTGGAATAGAAATGTTTTCTAGCCAGGCATCTCTCACTGCCTGATCTTCACAGGCATCTTCTTTATAGATGGCCTGAAAGAAATCCTGGAACGCACACCCTATTTCTGAATTTGAGAGCCGAGAAACTGCTTCCCCTTCCACTCTTATCTCCCTAATGTAATTCCCCGCTTGGTCGGCTTTGGTTTTCCAGGCGAGAATCTTACCAGCCGCCTCACCAAACTCAAAATGGGAAATTTTGCTCGCCTCCTACCTCCTGGCGACCCTTGCCTTTAGTAGATTTTCCAGTTGAGATTTTAATGTAGCTAGTCTTTCTTGGTCCTCACCTGAGCCAATGTGGGCACCTACGGTATTCTCGATGCCCTTCATTTCCGCTTCCAAATTCTCAATACTTTCCCTATACTCCTTTCTTCTGTGAGAGGATCGGCTTGTAATGCAGCCCCTCCAGAAGGCTTTCAAGGCATCCCACACAATCGGAACATCAGCTGAGTCTAAATTGGCCTGCAAAAAGTACTGGGTCTCTGATCGAAGAAAGATGACTTCGTCCTTTTCTAATAAGATGGTACGATCAAAAGGCCAAGAAGCATAAGTATGCTGCTGTCCTAATTTTAGAGTAAATGAAATGGCTGAATGATCGGAGAGATGTGAGGGGAGATAGGTTATGTCTGTTAGTAAGTCTTTAAGCCTATAACTGAATAGAACTTAGTCAATCCTTGACAGATGTTTATATTTAATTTTACGGAAAGAGACCCCAACTTAGCCCCTCCCGTTTCCCTCCAGATATCTGCGAGGCCTAGTTGTGTCATTATTATTAAGAGGGCTTGCCTGGATTTAGAAAAGACGCAGGCTCTAGAGTTAGCGGTTTTATCAAGTTTTGGGTTTAAGACGATATTAAAATCACCAGCCCAAATTACCGGGTCGTGAAAGGCTAATAGATGATCTTGAATAATATTCATATAGGAGGGTTCATCCTGGTTCGGGCCGTAGTACCCAACCAGGGTATATGGAAGGCCATCCAGCACAACCCTTACCAAGAGCCACCTGCCACTCTTATCTTCACTGTACTCTACAATTTGTGCTTTGGCCTGCTTCTATAGAACCCCCCTGATATTTGCCATTTGATCTGTACCCAAAAAGGTGTCTATCCATTTTTCTTTCCTTAATATCTCTGCTGTTTCAGTTTTAAGGAGGTGTGACTCCTGTATGGCAATGACCTGTGCTGGGGAGTCTCTCAAATATTGAAAGATTGTTGTTCTTCTACCCCCCGTGCGCAGGCCAGTGACATTCCAGGATAAAAATTGTATCTGCGTCATTCCGTCACAACACACTTCACTAACCCATCCAATTTCCCTGAGGCTCTATTATCGTGAATTCCTTTATCCATCATAGGGCGAACCGTTAAAGTAATCTGGACTTGGTAGTTCAAACAGTGTCGGTGGACAAACCTATTTTCTTTAAAATAATACGAGGACTCTGACCCATGAGGAAATTTTACATTTTCTCCCCTGCCACCCTGCGTGTCACCCTCCCGGCCCTTGCAAAAAACCCCTCCCTACTTACACTGGACTGATGTATTGCCAGTTTTACGCCCTCTAGCCACCCCCCTCATCCTCTTCCCCCTCTGCTGCCAGGCTATGTCTCAAGTAGTGCTTAGGCGTTTCCACTTTATTTATATTATTGATTTCCCCCATTTTCTTTTAAAAAAAACATCAGTGCCCTTTTGCAATTACCCCTATGTATATATATTTTTTTCTTTTTTGGTTCTAGACTTCTTAATTTTGTTTCCCCGCTTTAGCGCTTATTTATGCCTTTTTAGATTTTCGATCACAGGGGACTATCCTATTAATTCTTCTTTTCCTCAATCAACTAGCAAAGGAAGGACCGCTACCCTTTACCCTTGCTCTAGCTCAGCTTATTCCCCCATCAAATTTCCTGCCCCCGTGCAAATCCCTTAATGATTCCAGCATCTCATCTGCCTTCAGAGGTGATCTAAGATTGTGCATCTTGTTATTATACATAACTCGTAAGAAGGCGGGAAACCTTATCTGCACTGTAGCACCCAAGGCTCTAAATTTTTCCATCCTTTACCCAAGTTCCCACTGCCGATCCAACGTAGTCTTAGATAGATCTGAGCGGATTTCAAATGGAAAGTCCGGGCCTTTTAGTGTTTTAGCTTTTAGGGCCAGATTTAGGATTTTTTCCTTAAGTGCATACGTGAGAAAATTTACCAGGATTTTTTGGGGCTTAGCCCTGCCAGGCTTTAAGTGAAAAGGGTCCCTGTGAATCCTTTGGATGTCCTTTTCCAGGGTGTCCAATGTCTCCTCCAGATTTAGTGTGCCCTTTAATAGACCCACCACGAAACACTTAATGTCACTCCCCTCTTTCCCCTCTGGAACCTTCAGGACCCGGAGATTATTTCTCCTTGAGTAGTTTTCCAAGGACTCCACCCTCTCACGAATCACATCTCCTTGTCTTCTCAGAGATTGGATTTTTTATTCAGCGGATCCCAGATTTGCCTTGAGCTCCTCCGCGGAGCCTTCCAGGGACTCTGTCCTTTCATTCAGTCGGTCTACTTTTTTTTCCAGGGTATCACATGTTGCCATAATGTCGGTTTGGTTCTCTGCTGAGACCGTAAATCCCTTCCTTATGTCTGCCTTCAAAGAAGTTAGCAGCGTCTCAATCGAGGAGCAGACTAAACCCGCAAAACCCTACCCCCAGACCCACCAGCTTCTGGAGATACAGGGATTGCTAGCATTGGATCCTCACTTGACTCACAAGTCTCATTCAGATCAGGTGTCGGGGTCTTGGCTAAATCCGGGGGTACTATGGTGTCAGGAGCCCGGTTATCCTGAACCTGCTGGAGGCTAACTGGCTCAACTGACTCTGCCATCTGGACAGTTCTTTCTATCTTATCTGCGGGAGAGCCCGTGCGGACCAAGGGTAGAACCGGTATATGAGAGGACTTATTGATAGAAAACTGACTGCCTAGATCTAGATGGCCAGAGGGATTTCCTTGATGAGTTTGTTGAATATTCAAAACCTGGGGCAGTATTTTGAAGAAGGAACGCAGGGAGGGGGTAATGCAAGATGAATTAGTATCTCCTCGACCCTTTTTAGCACCTACTCTCTGAAGCCTTATCAACTCAGTGGCATCCCCCCCCCCTCTCTTGGGGCAACTGCCTTAAACTGACCTTCTCAGCTACCTCAGCTAGCTCAACTCCGCTTTCTGCCCTCCATACAATGACCCCCTTACAGGTTTCGCTTCCACCCTCTGTCGATAAAGCTTGGGGACAGTGACTGGTTTTGCAGCCTCTACCCCTACCTCGTTTAGGTTTGCCTTTAACAGCTTTCTTTCCGCTATTCAGTTTTGGGCTTTTTATCGGAGTGGACCCGTTTCCTGGCGCAGCCCCTGAGCCGACCCGACCTGTATCCCACTTGCCGTTACTCACGGACACGGACACTCCAGACCCTCCATCCTTATTCTCTTGTCTAGCTTCAACGCCGGCGGCGACACACTCCCCCTCCACCGGGAGCACTGCCGCAGCTGAGGGAACAGGAGAAGCGGCCACTGTAGGGAAAAAAAGCGCCTATTCCTGGCGCACCAGCAACCTTGCCTCGGCTCTCACCACCTCCGCTTGTACTGATTCTGCCGGCATTCCCCCGGAGGAGACCGCGGGCCGCCGCTCTGTGGCCACACCTCACCTCCACGGCTGCAAACTCCCAACGCTGCGCAGGGAGAGACCGGGAGCGGGAACTTGATCCGTGACTCCGAGGCACATCCGCAGGCTGAATAGCGTTCAACACTAGAACAAGGTATAATTTTATTTTACTCGTTTAAGCACCACTTCCCCGCACATTATCCGTTAGAAAAGCAGCATTTGCGGGGGAGAAAGGTGAAGGATTACTGGTGAGGGCGCGCGCTGCCGCTCAGCATGCAGGTGCCATGTTTTCCATCATTCTAAGGCCTCTCGTGGGTGTGTCATGTTGTTTATAAGCTTTTTATATATTGCTGGGAGGAGTTGGGAGGGGTGGTACCACGCTGCAAATGGGTGAGCAAGGTGTGCCTAACCTGTGTGTAACGGAAGATTTCCGAGTCGGCCAACTCGAATTGCTGTTGCAGCGTGGTGAATGGTTTAATATCCGACTTGTCCCACAGATCACATATACGCGAGAGGCCTATGAGGTCCCATTTGTCAAACCCCTTGCATTTCCACAAATTACCCAGCTGTTCCGAGTCCCATAACGGTGTCGCAAGTGTAAGTCTGCGCTCCCAACCAAGGGCCATATGTAGGTAATCCAAATTTAACGATTCTAAAATACAGAATTTTATCGATTTTGTATTTCAAAATCGGTAAATAGTATGTAGGTACTGATTCGGTAAATTTTACCGAATCGGTAAAATTTGGTAAATACCGATTCAGTATTTACCAGTTCGGTAATTCCCATTTATTCCTATGGGCCTGGAGGCCCATAGCAATGAATGGGAATTACTGATTCTGTAAACTTCCGAATCGGTAATAGGGGGAAGACTTACAAGGGTGGCAGGGTGTCACATTGACACCCTGTTGCACCCCTGAATAGTGCATGGGTGCACATGTGGCACACATAAGTGCCCTAAGGGCATGTATGTCTGCCACATGGCACTTTCGGAAAAGCACAAATTTGCTTTTTTAAAGGTTTTTGTAGGTGTATGAGCTGCAGGCCTCACCTCCCTGTGCAGTTGAGCGATGATCATCTTGTTTGTAAAAACTGCACCTGTTCAGTTTCCCCCAATATAGGAACAACGCTATGTGTACTCCAACAGGGGTACACACAGAGTCCAGCGGGGCGGTGTATGCAATCCTCTGAAGGCTTTCCTACTCAATACATGCTCAGAAAAAACACATGAGCTTTAACTCCATGACCTGTTAGTTGACTCAACTCCCGATCTGATGTTCCTAAATGAAACGTGGCTAACTGACACCTCCAACCCCCACTAACGCTAGCGCGATTCCCCCAGGTTACCAGATCCTAAGAAAGGATCGACACGAGGGGAAAAGGGGGGTAGTGGCCTTAATCTTTAGGAGCTCCTTTAGCTGCATTTCACTTCCGATCATTAAGAAAGAGGGGGCAGAGAGCATGGGTTTCCTCCTAACCGTCTCGACCCATCAGTCCATCGCGGGGGTAGTAAACTATGCCCACCGGGGCCGGCAGGAAAGTTCTTGGAGTCTATCAGCCATGCTATCTCTCCCATAGCTGCCAAATATAGTCACTGCCTGGTCCTTGGAGATTTCAATATCCATATGGATAACCCCTCGGAACCGGAGTCTCTGAGGTTGCGTGAATCCCTTGACATACTTAATCTGACCCCGTATGTCTGCCTCCCCACTCATGAAAAGGGGCACACATTGGACCAGATCTTTTCATCTAATCAGATCGAAATGGATGTCCCCCTCCCCTTAGCCTGGTCGGACCATTGCTTGACAGGTTTTAGAGTCTGTAGGGCGCTAGACAAGCGAAACCACCACGGTAAAGCCCGCACCAGCAGCTTTAGGCCCTGCCATCTGATCTCCTCAGAGGCTATGCAGAGTGCACTGAGTCGTTACCCTATTCCCCTTAGCGGGAATCTCGAGAGGGATGTGCACTCCTTAGAGCATTGGCTTCAACTCCGCGCCTTAGAACTTGCCCCTCCCACCTCAAGGGCAGCTAAAATAAACCGAGCTTCAGACCCTTGGTTTACGAAGACCCGTATGAAAAGCAAAAGTGCATGCAAACGCCTTGAAAGAGAGTGGCGGACGGATTACGAACCTACTGACAAATCCATTTATAAACTGGCCTTGAAAGACCATTATAGGAAAGTCTGCAAAGGGAAATAAACTTTTCTTTTCCACAAAAATTGATCAGTCTGATAATGAAAGTAGAGAACTTTTTAATATTGTAAAAAATGTCTCATCTCCTACGGCAATCGGTTGCCCGTTTGTTCCCACGAGTGATTGGACCAATCTTATAGTCTGTTTTTCAATGATAAAATTAATAACCTTCAGGATTCTTTCAAAGCTTAGTCCCAATCACTAAACGCAGCCACTAGTCTACCCCCTGATGCCTGCCGTAATACTGATTTCTCTCTCACGCAGTTTCCTACTATCACATTGGAAGAATCCCTTGCACTCAGGAAGGCTCTTAAATCCGGCTCACCATTTGATCCCTGTCCAGCAAAAGTACTGACATCTATTGCAGAAGTGATAAACCCTGCTGTTAATTTTATTTTGAATACCACCCTGCAGGAGGGGCACATGCCGCAAACCTGGAAACATGCAAAAATTCTACCGCTCGTAAAAAAAAAACATGGCAGACCCAGTAGTCACCGGTAACTACAGGCATATATCCTTGCTGCCTTTTTCTCCATGGTTTTGGAGAAATAGGTCAACACACTCACCACGGAGTACGTGGAGGCCAACCATCTTCTGCACCTGAGTCAGTTGGGTTTCAGAGCTAATTTCAGCACTGAAACAACCTTATTAGAAGTTGCTGAAACTATAAAAGCTATACTGGATTGAGGAGGCAATGCAGTTTTGGTGTTGTTGGACCTCTCCGCGGCCTTCAATACTGTGCCCCACAACAGATTGCTGCAAAGACTTAAGGAGGGCAGTATCGGAGGCACGGTATTGAGATGGTTCACCTCCTTCTTAAACAACCTTTTACAAACTATTTGGTCCCCTCCTTTTGCTGCTGTAATCCCTCCCATGAATGTTGGGGTCCCACAGGGCTCAATTTTGAGCCCAACCCTTTTCAACCTATATAGGGTCCCTCTTGCACTCCGCCAAGAAATGCGATGACAAAATAGTATTGTATGTGGACAAAACGCAATTGTTGTTCACCGGTAATAGTTTTAAAGAGCCCCAGCATCACAAAATGGATGCTGCTGCCACAGACACAAGTCTGACCTCCTGCTGCTGGATAAAACTCCAGCAGGGGAGGTTTGGACAATAGGTTTCCTGTCCAGGGAGGTGCCAGCACCTCCCCAGACAGGCTTTAGTGTATTGGGGCAGTGTGGGTTGCATTGAGTGAATGCTTTCCAGACAGTGCCTAGGGCACACAAGGTGTCACTGTGAATTTCCCCGTTCAAACCGGTTGCTGGAGCACTCAGCCCCAGCTTTGGCGCGAAACTGGACAAAGGGGAAGGGGTGTAACCACCCCTCCCCAGGTCCTCCCATAGGTGGGACCCTAGAGTTAAACCAACCCCTAAACTTAATATAAGTATAGGAACCCAGTCCTTGAGTCTTTAGATTACCCTGGACGAAACTTTGAAACATAAATCTTGGACCTTCGACATTCCATTTCAACTGGAAGACGGAAGAAATCTCCGTTGCGGTCAAGGAATGACTCCCCTGTTCAAACAGGCACCAGAGAGGCATCTTACCATTTTCGAGCCTCCTGCCGGATCCCGAAGAATCTGTGACACAGGACACGGACTTCCAGATATCTCCGAGGCCGTCATGAGTCCCCAGCAAAGCTGAGACCTGTAGCCATCACGAGAGACGTGGGACCGGAACTCCTGGACATCCAGCACATTTGCTAGTGCATCAACTTCCCGAGCTTTCCCGTAGTTGTGCATTGGGGTACTTGTAGTCAAAGCCCTGAGCACCTTTTGCATCGAAGATTGTGGGCCTACACTCCATGAGAGTTCCGTGGGCCCGCTTTTGGCATTTCTGCTCGAGGCTCCTTTGCGATCCCTAGTCCATTGACTGGTGGGTCCCCACAAAGGTAAATCCTTTGTCTCTTGGGCTTTCCTGGTTACTTCGAAGCCATAAAATACAAACATAAATAAATAAAGACTACAAGTACTCAACTGGTGCTTCCAAAATGCGCCTACTCTGATGTACCTAACCTAAGTCTAGTACGAGGGAAGAAGTAAATGTAATGTAGCATAAGTTTAGTATTCTTTTGCCAAGAATCTATCCAAGATTTCTCTTAGGGTCTAATCAGCTCCGTACCTTGGTTTAGAATGAAGGAGGTCTGGTATCTCTCGGTCTCAGGATTCGATTTCCCAACACCCCGTAAGGGGAGCTTGGAAACACTGGAGCTGGATTTCTCGGCAGGAGAAAAGACAGCGTCTCTCTCAGTGCGTCTGCTAGAGGGTCGGCTTCCTTCGGCACTTGCTGTAGCGAGATGCGTCGGGCCAGTAGATAGTCGTACTGCTCCAAACCACTGTGTGTTTGCTTGGGCAAGTGTGGGCATATTTATACTTTGAAGGTGCCGAGTTTGACATAAAGGTGGACATAATAAAGTCATCAAAGATTCTCAGTTCTTTGAAAACTCCATGAGTTTTTGGACAAATCAATATTCAAGCAAGGGGAAGTCCCTAACTGCTGAAGCCGAGTTTTCCAAGAAATCGTTGTGGATTTTCGGAACTAGTGGAAGTAGCCATGCCGTATTTGGACTGCATGAGCTATGTCTAAATATGGTTATGATTTATATGCCTATATAAGTACATGGTGATTTATACCTATATAAGAGCATGAATTAGTAAAATTACACTTGGGTCCTAAAATGCTATACAACAACAGGGCATGGACTTCCAGACATCTCCGAGGCTGACACGAGTCCCCAGCAAAGCTGAGACCTGTAGCCATCACGAGAGACATGGGACCGGAACTCCTGGACATCCAGCACATTTGCTAGTGCATCGACTTCTCGAGCTTTCCCGAAGTTGTGCATTGGGCTACTTGTAGTCCAAGCCCTGAGCACCTTTTGCATCGAAGATTGCGGGCCTACACCCCACGAGTGTTCCGTTGGCCCGCTTTTGGCATTTCTGCTGGAGGCTCATTCGTGATCCCTAGTCCATTGACTGGTGGGTCCCCACAAAGGTAAATCCTTTGTCTCTTGGGCTTTCCTGGTTGATCCAGATATTGCCTGACTCCCCTCCAAAGGGTGAGTCCCTCAGACCTTGCTGGTCTGCACAGAAGCCAATCTTGTCATCTTGCGTGGGTTGCTGTTGCCAAGGCTTGTTGGGTCCAATCCGGATACCGACACTGCAGCACTCGACATCCGACGTGGGACATCTCGAATCCAGCTCCTGGTTGTTGTCAATGCCTCCTTGTCCTCGTGGCTGAAGAGTCAAGCTTCACCTACATCACCTGAAATCACCCGACATCGGCTGCCATCTTCTTGTCGCCTTCCTGGTCACTGGCTAGTGACCCAGACTCTGTACCCTCTGCTTTCAGGTTCTTTTGATCTCCGATCCACCCTTAGATCCATCCGGAGACTTTTCATCTGGTCGCATGCAGCCCTTCTTTGCAGCTCTCTATTGGAAAGGACGACGCAACTCGACACGAAAAGACACCTACGCACCCGGCTTCCCTGGGTGAGGTAACACAAGTACTTTGGTGGTCCCGTCGGTCTTGACTCTCGAAGTGTCCAGTACTGAAGGGATTTTACCGTAGTCCACTCCTAAGTGTTCTTATCCTTTAAATTTGTAACTTTAACTTTCTCCATAGAAGTCAATGGTGATTGGCGGCGGTGTTTAGACACTGCACGCGTCCCCGGTGGATCTCCTGCGTCCCTACCTTGGATGGTTCCTGGTTGCCCCAGCGATTCTACAGGTCCTAATCCTTGCTTCTATCCCTCTTGTGGTTCTTATACCACTTTCTTAGTATATGGTTTGTGAGGTCCCTAGGGCAAAACGTATACGGTGCTAATTTACTTTGTGCTATTTAAGTAATTGTATTGTTCTTTTGCCTCTAGCCTCATACAGAGACTAGAGGGGTGTGTTTAGAATAAATATATATATATATATTTTATATATAAACCTGGTGTGGTTCTCCTTTCATTTGATCATTCCTGAGATTATAGACTGGTAAAACAAGCTGCTTTACATTTCTTCAAGACTTAGCCTGAAGCCTGCTCCCCACAGCTACCACTAGGATAGCTTTCTATAAAGGTTGTCTTAAACCTAACATCAATAAGGGTCGTTTGGACTGGTGCAAGGAGTCCACTAGAATAGTGGACATCATATGCCAAGCCAACTTCTCACAGTCCAGAATGTGGCGGTCAGGGCCATCTTTCTGGCAGGACCTAGGACACGTACGACCCATCTCCAGTCTTCCTTACACTGGCTCCAGGTTTGGAAAATAATCCATTTCAAAGAGTTAGTTTTGGTCCTTAAAGCCTTTCATAAGATGGGAGCCCCTTACCTTAGGGAAAGATTTCAACACTATACAGCTCAACATACCTTGAGATCCTCTGCTCAGCTTCTGACCTCTACTCCTAAGGACCTGCTTTCCCAAGGAGGGGGAAGATCCTTTCAAGTGGTGGCCTCTAGACTGTGGAATAGCCTGCCTCTTTCTCTTAGACAGATAGAGGACCTCCTTACTTTCAGAAGGAAATTGAAAACATGGCTTTTCCAACAATAGATCCCGGTCGGCTTCTGCGTTGGTGTTTTTCTGTTAGCTATTGCATGTTTTTTTTCTCTGAGCACCAGGACACTCTTGGAAGTAGCCGCACGCTTTATAAATGCCAAATAACATAACATATCATTGATGTGGTGGTAGCTGATCTGCCCCCTTCTTAATGAAAACATCTTCAAACTCATTCTAGGATTCTGAAAGCAACAAAGGAGGCGGTTCGGTCTGTAACACATTGCAGGTCAAAGGAAGAACTTGATTTAAAACTTGTAGGAAGCACAGAAGTTCTTCACCCTGGGAAGAGAAGCTGACACTGTTCTGACTGATCCACAAAACAGTCCGATTCGCCATAATCTAACAAGGCAAGTAGACTCAAAGGCCACTGGGTGTACAGCGAGTAAGGAATGGAGCTTGCCCAACTCTTTCATCAGGTAGACAAATCTCTTCTTCATGGGAGGCAGAATGGGGTCTGTCTTTCACGGTAGAGCCTTTCAGTTTCTCACCAGATGAGGACAGTCTATAACAACAGGCCCGTAGTTCCACAGTAAAGGCATAATCCCTTTCGATGTCTTCTATCTCCCACTTTCAGAGTCTTTCAAATGCTACTTATTTGTATCAGCTCTTCTGTTGCCAGAGTTGTATCATCCACATTATCAGTGAGAGATTTAACAACAAGTTTCTTAGGAAAGAATGGTCTTTCCTGGCGTCTCTGCCGCTTCAGAGTGTCAATTTGTAAGGTCTTATCTATGAGTGCAGATGACGTGGTTCGGAGATTCACTCCCAGGGATATCACCTTTACTTAAACTATTCAGGGAGGCCTTAATCAAATTCTGCAGTGGCTGATTCATCAGTCCAAGCAGCCTCGGCCACCAACTGATATTGACTGATGTAAGGATTAAAGTCTTGTGATCCTTGTCAAAGTGTCAGCACCCATATGAACGTCTAACTTTATTTTGCCCAAACCAGCAGTAAATGACTGTACAAATCATGGGAGGTTAGAAAGCCAGGCACTCTGATTCAGTATCACCAGCATTACAAGGGCTAAATAATTTCTGCTCAACAAGACCAGCATGAATGGACTGATCTGTTCTATAGTGTTCCGGTTGGACCACAAAATGAAGATGGCATGGTTGAAAATGATGCAGGTCTCCTGAAAATCTTTTCGCTGGGGCTATAAATGTTGCAGCAAAGAGAGAATAGGGGTATGCAACGCTTACAACGCGCGCGTTACCACGACCTACCATTACCACGCGGTTGTAACAACGAAAGTTGTTACAACGAATTGCGCTGGGGGGTGCTTGAGGATAGTAAATCATTTAATTTACTATCCCAACACCTTCCCTACTATCCACGGGGACTGGTGTTGGAATAGTAAATTAAATGTTTTAAATTTGCGCCCCCCCAACGCAAGTCGTTGTAACGACTTGCGTTGTTACAACCGCGTTGTAATGGTGGGTCGTTGTAAAGCGCGCGTGGTAACATCATATATCCATAATAGGTAACTATTAGTATGAAATGTATCAGTCCGATGTCCGGACTACTGACAGTCCTATATGGCCCGGTATTTGGCAGCTTACCAGTCTTAGATGTACCGGCGATATTCACCCACTGCTAACTGATTACAATGTTCTAATAGGAAGGAACGCTCTTGACAAGATGTTTCTAGTTGCTCTCAAATGTTATCGATCGTCTGTGCCAAGACATGTAATGGATTAACTGGCAAGCTGTCACTACACTTTGATCTCTTGTTGTCAGACTGCGAGGGCATTCCCACCTTCTCCCTTAGTAGGTTAGACCACTTCCTGTATATACGTCAGAACACTGGCGAGACCCTATTGGAAAGGAAAAAGGGGGTATGGCAGAGAGAGAAAAGAGATTTGTTCCAGCAGGCTGGGTGTTGGAAACCCGGGGCTGGACTCCTCAGAGTTACAAGAGGACCCAGCCTCACAGCAGCAGGGCATGGGGCACAACTTAGCTGTCACAATAGAAAGGCAAAACTCAGTAAATACGTGGTGATAAAGAAGGGTTTCAGAAGTACTAGAAATTAGCAGAAAAAACATGGAATACTTGCCCAGGTGCGAGGCACTGTAAGAGCCTCCGGAGAACCCACGAACATTGCCCAAGAACTGAAGAAGGAAAGAAGTCCATGACACTAGGAAAACGCATTGTGCTAAATACACTGGGGGGCATATTCTCAAGGAGTTACCGCGGAGTTAACTGCACTTTATCGCAGCCAAAATTGCGATAAATATATCGCCCTATTCACAAGCTGGTGCAAACAGCCCATATCACCAGTTTACCTGCAATAGCAGCCTCAAAACACATCGCTACAGATGACACCGGCAACTATCGCTAATGATATGCAGAGTAGCAGTTCTCGTGCAAAAAGCCGTGACAACACCACTTCGCATCATTCTCAATGACCAGCCAGATCAGCGATGAGAACCTGAAACAGGCGAAAAGGCGTGTTAGCAGCATTAAATTAACACCTGCTCTGACCTGGTGTAAAGTCGACGACAGCCTGCACCCGAAAAGGGAGCCAAGGCCAGAGCCACACATGAAGGGCAACAGATGCCATGGAGCCACTGACCATGCAGCTGGGAGCCCCAAAAGAGCCACAACACCCACCGCCCCCCCAGGAACCAACACTGAGGCAGTTATGACAAAAAAACATCAGGAGGGAGGTAGAGTATAGAAGCAGGATTCTTACTCCACGGGCACAGTTATATAAACAAAAGGAATCCTACTTATAGTGGAAAGGGAAAGTGTCTACCACAGGTGTGGGGACACTCAGTGTTTTGTAAAATACCCCTCACACACCAACAGGCCCCTTGGTGTCATGCTTCATCATAGGGGTCTTCGCACCCCTCTAACGGGATGCGGCGTGCTGCGACCTACGACTACGCGGGAGCACTGAAAGTATGGACTATGTGTGGTGTATGTGGTGGAAGTGGTTGGGGTATTTTAATGTGAGTGGTGGGATATAGTGAAGGTTTAAAAAGTACCTGGCTCGTGGGTGTATAGGAAAAAACTTTATTCACAACCCCGGGCTGGTACTGTTAAAAGAAGTGCAGTGCAAGGTAATTATCTGTCGTGACTATGGACAGTACCTCAGGTGTGCGTCGACATGTTTCGGAGCATATGCTCCTTCTTCAGGACGGGGGCACAACTTCCCCACCTTACTCATGTATCTCTATAGTTTGTGTAAATAACCAAAAGTGCAGGACTATTTACAGTGTTTCAATGCTAGATTAAGGCTATAATGTGCCTACAGCGGTTTTTGACTCAGGACCATGCATTTGCATGACCTGAAAAGAACAAAAAAAGACAAATTAATATGGTTACCCTGATTAGGGTGGCTCATACAGGTGCAGTCACCTGGAACACCATTGGCACATTAGCCCTGTAAAGGAAAATGACAGACAAGACATACAACATAAATAACACACATAAAGTTAATTGAAACATTTTGGTCATACTCATTGTTAGAGGTTGTCTTGCTTCATGAGCATTCAAGAACGTCTGGGGTTGATTGCTAACTATCCACTAAGTGGACGGATTACCCTTATTTGGGCATCAGGCGCATCCGACAATTATCCTATGACTGCCAAACTAATTAGGGAATATTAGCATAAATACCACACGGCGTGCATCCACAGTCACTACCAGCGGAGCAGCGTGTGGGGTAGCACGGAGGAAAACTCGTCCCGAGTCTGTGAGTATAGTGTGAAACAACACACCATTTCCCTTCCAAAAAGTGACTACAAAGTACTAAAACCGATTCTCTATCCATCTAGATTGCAAAATTAGCAACCAACCACCCAGGCAGTGTGCATGATCCCTAAATCTTCTGACAGTCTATCATCAACCAGCGCTACCAGGATGGCACTCACTGAAATACACTGCACGTTGGCGAATACCAAATGAACACACCACACACCTCAATTCCACAATCATGCAACTTACAACACTGGGAATGCACATGTCACAAGCTCACATACAACATGCCAAACAACATGCACACCCACCGGACAGGACAGCACAACCTACTGTAAGAACCTGGGCCAGCCATGCACAGAAGCCATCAAGGGCATGGCACCTCAGCCACACAATAGCAGAATGTGGGAAGAGGTGGGGCCCAGGCATGTGCGAAGGAGGCAAGTGACCCATGAATAAGAATGTACACAATGCCAAGTGTGGCTTGGATGTGCTGGCCAGACTGCAGTAGATAGACCACACACATATCAATGTCGACGTATACCGCTGGTGTTTGGAGAGTAGTGGACAGTGGACTCAACCATGTCACCCCAGTCAGTGGGGAAGATCGCGGAAATGTAGTTTGTTATGTTCCCCCCGTAAGCGTGAGCGGAGTGGGCTGGCCCGGCGTACACCAGGCCATCGTCGGGGTGTGAATAAAAGGCATGCAACTCTGGGCGTGTTCCTCTTCCGGAATGCCCAACGTGTCTGTCAGGGTGGCGCTTCTCCCCCTGCCATGAAGCCGTCGCCGTGAGTGGTGTTGCCTGGGACCCTGTGTGCCTGCTGCACCCCGGGACGCTGGTTGCCGAACCAGTCATGCCCGCACCCAGGCCTCAATGCCCACCTGCCGACACCAGCGTGTGTCGAAGAGGGCCCACCAAGTGCCAGTGCAAGCTCCAAGCCCGAGGCACGTGGCCCTGGCAACTTGCTATGACCATCACGGCCTCCGCGAGCAAGGCCCGCAGTACTCCTTTCTCGCTGACGTAAATCAGCTGACACGGCGGGCTAGTAGGTCACACATTTGGAACTGAGTCTTGATTACACTATCGAAGAGAACATTATTAATGGCATATTTTATGTAACTATACTCCCTTCTATGTGGTGCCACCAAGTCTGTGCATAGCATTACAACCACACGTGTCTGTGATCCCACGCGGACTACTGTCCTTGAGCCACAAAGCGCTCGGGTAGAACACACAATTGGAACGGAGCATCGATTTTTCAATGGCAGAGTACATATCATTGCACGCAAGGAGAGGTGTAAGAGGATGACGCGTTGCAGTAAGGAGGAAAAAAGGATCATCGTTACAGAGGGGATCAAACACTACCGACAACTGCCCTGGTGGCACTAACTCTGCATTGCGAGCTAACAACAAGTGACTGTGGGCCACTGCTGACCGCTGCCTCCGGCCTACACTGCGGTCGAGTAGGTCACACATTTGGGACTGAGTCCTGATTTAGCAATGGGGAGTCCATATCATTGTACCGGCATCATCGCAGGCTGCATCACCTCTCAGCCCCGGTGCCACAAAGTCTGTTCCCCAGCATTCATGGACACTCTCTGGTTGAACTTTGGTGGCATCTGAGTCTATGGACTAGGGGGTTGTCTTCATTTTCATGTAGCTGATACCGAATTGGTGGTGGAGACGAGGCTGTAGCATTCCACTCCTCCATTTGCTGCTTACGGACGGCTACTGCCCTCTGCATCATGCCCTGGAGGACACCTTTCACAGTCCCCCGCAACCCTCCGTCACATTCCCCTTGGACACTGTCGAGGACCCGCTCAGTCCATGTGGCCTGACCTCAGTGGACCGAAAGTCACCGTCCAGCGGTGGTGTGCCTGTGCTGGCCGCTGTGCATCAGGGGCCACTAACTCTGTGCAACTCAAGTCAGGGACCCCGTCTGATTGAATATTGGATGGCTTCTGAGATGATGGCCTTACAGTCGTCAATGCCATGTGTCTGTGGCCTTGCGTTGCCCGCTGCCTCCGGCCTCAACTGCGGTCCACCAGGGCTCACACATCGAATCGAGACATGACCGGCCCGGACATCGCATCATCGCAGGAGGCACATGCCACCATCCCCAGCTCCACCTCTAACGCCATCTGCCAGAGTCGAAACAGTCGTACTGGCAGACTAACGGAGTTGCTCACACAAGTCGTGGATACCATCATCTGACTGATACCCTGCTTAGCACTCCAGGTGCCACCGACTCAGCAACCCATGGACCGTTACTGATTGAGTGTTGTGCTGTGGAGAGGTTGTGCAGGAGTGTCACCTCAGGCAGACTGGGACACCTGGGACGATGATGAGGAAGATGATGCATGTGTAACACATCCCACTGCAGCTGCATCAGGTATTTCCCGAAGGGACACAATCCTAGACAATTTGCACACATGAGCGGACTCAGCTCTAGTGCCCCAACCTCTGTGCACTGCAACTCACGGACACTTCTGTTTGCATATTGGGTGACCTCTGTACTTGCTCCGGCTACCTCCATTTTGCTCAGCAGTTGTCTCAGTTATGCTGGCGTTTTTAGTTTTTCGTTTTGATGGTGTTCACTGTCCAGGTTGTTGCCAGCACCAACAACTCCGTACAGGCTGGCTTACACTCACCCCACAAACATCCATCACAGGCGTCACTGCACATGTGGCCCTGCCAATAAAGGGACGGCGCCCGTGCCCGTTGCCAGTTCCACATCCTATCTGAGTGTGTCCCTGTGGTCATGTTATATGCATGAGAGCCCTGGGCCCTTTGACATTACATTGTGCTGTGTACATCGGACGCAGGCATGTCACTGCAGGCAACGGGTTAGAGCTAGGACATGTTGCTTTGTCGTCACCCACTCAATACGTAAGAGGAGTGGACTGGGCCATCGTATGTAGAGCCGACGTGGGTGTGTAAATGATAATTGTGTGCATCTGGGTGTAGTTCTGTACTTGAAATGTGCATATGCATGTGTCTCTATAGCAGTGTGGGTCTCCTTTGTGGGATGTAGGTGGACCCTGAAGGGTATTAGACACCCACGTATGTGATCTAGTTCGTCTTCCATGGGTTACGTCCCCACCCGCACATGTTCAGCCACCTCCTTTTGGCATTCTGACACCTGACAATGGAACAGCATGTGTGGATCGGTGAAGTGTTGTGAGCCAGCACTGCTTGCGGGTGCTTTCTGCTGTGTGGTCTGTGCAGGGGCTGGGTTCTCCTCTGTGTAGCTTGGCTGCCCTGGTGGTGGGTTGCCTGGGATGTCCATGAGCTGTTGAGGGCATCAGTGTCGAAGATGTGGTGGTCCGCTCCTGCATCATGAATGACGTGTCTGGTCTTCTCTGCTGGAGGTGTTGTTTGTCCCTCTGTAATGTGAAGGGGAGATGCATGTTGACATTGTGTTGATATGTATGTTGGCACATTGCCATACAGTCTGCATGTAAACAAGAACAATGTACATTGTGACTGTTTGGGAGGTGCTGAATTTTGATGGTGGACAGTGGGCATTTGGACTACATGACGGATGTGAGGTTGTACGCATACATTCCCATCTCGCAGTTTCCTGCTCTGTTGGATGTAGTTGGCCTGTTTCAGCGCATGTACGGAGCCAGTTGTTTCCTCTGTTCTGCAGTGTCGGCATTGCACATTGTACCACATTGTGGTCAATGTGGATGTGCTGTTCTTACGATGTGTGTGTGCTGCAGTGTGCCACGGGGGTCATTGTGGGTGTGCAGTGTGCTAACCATTGTTGTGCATGTGTGCCATTGTGCCCATCTCCCCCAGCCCCCCAGTCCCTGGTTGTTACTCGCCCTGTTGATATTGTGTCAGGTCCTCTTGATCTGTGTCCGGACTCCCAGCTCCTTGCACCATCTCCACACTGATGACTGTGGCCTCGGTTTCCTCCAGCTCGTCCTGTGGCGCAGGACTCCCACCTCCGGTCGCCGTTGCTGCCTTTCTCTTGGCCTCCTCCATTGACCTCCTTGTCACTCCGACTGCATTCACGGTAGTCTAATTGGAGTTCAGTTGATGGTAGTGTTCTGTCACCTCCATGACGCTGATCTGGTTTGCCTGCGGACTGCACCCTGTATTCCTCTCCCTCTTGTCCTTGGGCTTCCCCAACCCAGTAGTTCCCTGCTGGTGGTCTGTGGGGCTTGTGGGGTTCGCGCTCACCTCTGCACTCGGTCAGGGTGCATCCATGTTGTTACCCACTTTGAATTGTTTTTGGTGTGTTTTTTGGTTGACGCGTGGGATTTGCAGGCCTGCAGCTGCTTTTCGCTGCTTTTTGTATCGCGATTGGCCCCATCGTAACTTTTTTGGTGCTCGTGTTTCGCATTGTTGTGGCTTCGCGTTGGCTTTTTCGCAGATATTTGATGTGTTGTCAGGGGCCTATCACATGGTGCCTCAGTGTTGTCAATACCTAGTTAACACAGCGTTATTTTTCCACGATACACTGCGATGTTGAAAGTTGCGTTAAGTTAATTTTGCAATCGTTATCACACATTCTTGAGAATATCCCCAATAAGAGGGCCAGAGTAAAAGTTCAATACACTGGCAAAACAAGAAAACTCAGGATGTCTGGGAAAAGGAAACACAGGGAGACCAATGGAAGCGCCAAGCGTAATACCAAACAAGCATTTGCAATGCAATAGGCGAGTTTGAGCTATTGGCATTGTAAATGACAATGCTTTTTATTTATGTTTAGGTTTTTAAAACATAAATAAAGGGCATTGTGATTCACAATGCCAATAGCTCAAACTCACGTAAATGTGAGACCTTTGCATTGCAATTTCTTTTTTTCTTTTGCAGTTTTATACAGCGCAAACTGGACCTGAGGGAATTGACGCACTTAACATAATCACCTGTTACATTACACAAGGACACATGAATTTTTTGGTAGGCACGGGGAGATTAAGTGATTTGCCCTGAATCACAGGATGTGGAGCCGACGCTCCAAAATCTGCACTTACGACATGTATTCGAGGTAGACAAATCCGTTGAGGTTGCAAAGCAGGAAGGAGCCATAGCCGATGACCAGGTACAGAGAGATGACAGCGATGATGGCTGTGGAGAAGAAAGGATATGGGTTGATGTTCAATGGTTATTTAGTTTAGTTTCTCAATTGAAGAATTGGGAAAATGGGGCTGTCACCAAAATTGGCACGTGCAGCAAATAAGTCACGTTCTCCACCGCAGCAGTACCTGTGCCCACCCTTCTCACCTTTGGCCAGATGGTTTCGTGCAAAGTTCACCACCTTATCGGGCATCTCCTGTAGTGCTTCCCAGCCTTTCCCATGGCGCTTCCCCTCTCTGCCTCCCACACACCCCTGGATAGGCCTGTACGAGGCGGTGCTGCCAGACACCCTCTCTTGCGTGCACCCAGCCCGGCCGTCTATGTGCATACAGTGTTGTGTTACGGGGAGAGGCATAAAGGTTTGGGGACATGGACACCGACAGGTGTGGGTCGGCGATCTGCTGACAAGCAGGTATGGGCGGGCTGCACAAAGTAAAGTCCCCCATTCATTTCCGCCCGGCAAATTAGCGATTCTGATAGAAGTCTGGCCTCTATGAGACAGAACCCTGTAGGGCAGGTGATGGGTGACGGCCATCTTGAAATGACCACCTCACCCTCGTAGCGCAGCGCGTGAAAACTAAAAATCGGGCAAGGGGCGCAGCACGTTATATTTCAAAATGTTTAAAATGCGTTATTTGCTCAATTACGTTTTTCATTGTGCTTAACAGCATTGTTATGCTTATAGCCTATACCTCACCAAATAGTCACAAAGATGCTTTAGAGCCTGTATCAATATGCTGTGTTTTCCTTTAAGGTTAAATCATTACAAAATACAATCATGATTCGTGAGCATCTGGCTCGTTACTATATAGATTCCACCTTCCGGGGAACTTGGGCTGAAAGTCATCGCATCGCTATTGTGAGCTGCCGCAGCTGAGGAGCTGTTGCCGCTGAGAGCCCACATTTGCCTGTGTTACCAAAATCATCGCTATTGCTATTGTGGACCGCTGCAGCTGAGGAGCTGTGCCGCTGAGTGACCCCATTTGCCATCCTACGAGAATCATCGCAATCGCTATTGTGGGCCGCTGCAGCTGAGGATCTGTGCCGTTGAGTGCTCGCATTTGCCACCCTACAAGAATCATCACATACGCTATTGTGGGCCGCTGCAGCTGAGGAGCTGTGCCGCTGAGTGCCCACACAAATCCCCACTTCGAGGATCTTGTTACCTCCCGTGTGGGCCGCGGGGTGCCCGCCTTTAAGCCCCGTCCCAGGATTACCTTGAGTGCATGCCGCGGATGGCTACAGCTGGGAGCTGTGGCAGCTGCGAGTCCGCCTGTCAACACAGTGGCTTCCTTGTGATGCTGCGTGCTGTGCCCCTTTAAATCTCAGGTACATTGTGCACCACCGGGTCACATGGACCCCGGCCTCAAATTAAGTTCGTTCCACGCGCTTTTTGAGTGCCTTTATTGCTTTTGAAGTGAATCTGTAATTATGTGCATTGTGGCTCCTTGAGCACTTTTAAGCCTCATGTTCAGTCTATATAAAGATAACTATTTTTCTATAACTGCTTGTGGTGTCTGTTTGTAGCGTCTTCCCTGCGTTATTGTGTATGGTCCTAAATGCTTCAGACACTGCCTCTGAGATAGGCCTGTCTGCTCTTGCTACGTTACCATAGGGTTGAGCAGGGGTTATCAACGGGTGTAGCCCCCTTACTCTGACTTAGGAAGAAAGATCCCTATTTGGACCTCGGCACCAGCCGCTGCCATCTAGAGATTCCCATTTGTAACAATGTTGAAGAGTTCTTTGCTTTTGTGCGTGTGTGTGGAGATTCTGTCTTCAATTGCTTTTTTCCTATTTTTCTGATGAGTTGGTGGTGGGCGTTGGTTGGGGCTCTAAAGTCACTGTGGGCCTCTGTGGATATGGAGTTCCTCCAGGCCTTTTTGAGGCAGCAGCATGTGCATCTGGACCCTCAAAGTTCGGTGGTAAAGCCATCTGACTTTCTTAGTGTGAGTGTTGTTGTTTTTCTTGAGGGGGGCTATGGTGTTGCCGCTGAAGGAGATCCATCTGTGCAGAGTTCGGGCTGTGGTGTTGGGGTCGTCGTCTTCCGCAATGGTTTGATTGGAGTTGCTGAGTGAGGAAGTGAGCTCGTCGTTGGTGATTTTGGTCCAGTTTCTTCATGGGAGCAGGTGCTGTTGTCTGTGGATGGTAGGTGTTCTGAAGGCGAAATGGACGCATCAGTGGTCTGTCCATGAGAGTTTGGTGGTGTGGCTGAAAGTGATGGAGTTTCCTGTTGTGAAGAGGGGGTCGAGGATGTGGCCTGCTGAGTGCGTGGGTTGGGATATGATCTGGCGGAATCCAATGTTGTGGAGGTTGTCCAGGAGGGATGTGGTGTTGGTGTCTGGTTGGTTGTCGAAGTGAAAGTTGAAGTCTCCCAGCATGGTGTAGTTGGTGGATGCGATGGCATGTGGGGAGATGATGTCGAGAGAAGAGGAGCATCTCAGTGACAATGGAGGACACAGTAAACGTCTAATGGATATTGGAGGAGAGGGGGGCGACAAATTAAAAGCAGTGAGCGGTGGACCACTTGAGTTGACTGCACTAACCAATGGGATTTGAACAATGCTATTAATGCGAGAAACGCCGCCCGACCTCCGGGTTGTGGGTTGTATGGCTGTGTGCATGGTAACGGGATGGAGTCTAAAGGCCTAAGGTCCCGCAACAAATAACTGCAAATATGTTGTAATACTTACATTGAACTCTGCAATAAAAATTGTTTTACAAAAAAAAAAAATGTGGGGAGATGATGTCCGTGAAGGAGTTGGCGGTTGGTCCACGAGGTTCAGGGGGTCGGTAGATGAGGATTCCTAGGAGGGTGGTGGTAGGCCTGGCCAGTATCTTGAAGTGAAGGTGTTCCATCAGGTCTGGTGGCTCGTCAGGGAGTGTGCTCAGGTGGAGGGTGGATTTGTGGGCAATGGCGATTCCTCCTCCCGGGCGGGTGGCATGGTCTTTCCTGGAGGTCTTGTATCCTTGGGGAATGGCAATGTCGGGTCCCGAGGTGGTGTTTGTCTAGGTTTCGGTGAGGAATGCTATGTCCGGGGCAGTGCTACCGAGGAGGTCCAAGATTTCGGTGACATGTTTATGGAGTAATCAGACTTTGAGGGGGATGCATTGCAGGGGTCTTCGGTTCTGAAGTGTTCTTGTGGTCGGGTTGTGCTGGGTATGTGTTCCTGGCGTGCCTCAGGTGTTCCTGGCGTGCTGTAGGTGTGCCGGCAGGGGTGACAGCTGAAGGCTCCGTGGGTGTCAGCTGGTGATGCTAGCTTGCAGTTGTTGTTGGGGCCTCGGTTGAGTACGTGGAGTGTCGCTGGGTCGTATCGTTGGCGGCACTGTTGTCCAGGGCACCTGTCACTGGTTACATTGGTGCTCCAGCAGCGTGGCCGCCCTTAAGTAGAGGTCGGGAAGGGCTGGACAGCTGGGAGGCGAGAGCGGGGAGGGGGCTGGATTGGGCCAGTCATGCTGGTCTTGCTGGGGGGGGGGGGCGGGGGCAGCAGTGGTAGGGAAAACGGGTGGGAAAGGGAAAGAAGGAAAAGAAGGAATAAAAGGAAATAAAAGTGGAATAAAGCAAAAAAGCAGAAAAGTGCAGCAAAGCAGAAGAGTGCAGAAAAGAGATTTAAAAAAGAGGGTAAAAACGAGAAACAGAACGGAAATCCAGCGCCTCTCTCATCTCTCAGTGCGTCTGCTGGAGGTTCGGCTTCCTTCGGCACTTGTTGTAGCAGGGCGCATGGGGCAAGTAGATAGTCGAACTGCTCCAAACCACTGTGTGTTTGCTTGGGCGAGTGTGGGCATATTTACACCGTGAAGGTGCTGAGTTTGACGTAAAGGTGGACATAATAACGTCATTAAAGACTCTCGGTTATTTGCAACCTCCATGAGTTCTTGGACAAGTCAGTTCTCGAGCAAGGGAAAGTCCCTAGCTGCTGAAGCCGAGTTTTCCAAGAAATCGTTGTAGATTTTCGGAACCAGTGGAAGTAGCCCTGCCGTATTTGGACTGCATGAGCTATGCCTAAATATGGTTATGATTTCTATGCCTATATAAGGAAATGGTGATTTATACCTATATAAGGGCATGAATTGGGAAAATTACAATAGTGTACTTGTAGTGTAGTTCCTATATTCCCAATAGGCTCTGCGCATTGGAATAATATAAACAGCAGTGTAGACGTAGGACTGAGGTCGACTAGGTCTCTACTCACTATATTAGACTTAATTAGTTTCGCCAGCTAGCTCAGAGGTCACTAGAAACTTTCTTGAATGTTCAGGAAAGAGTTAACTCTCCGGATTAGACAAGAAGGGATTAGCTTCTGACAACCATACAAACATGACAACTTTGCTCCCTCAGAATAGAGTGTATCTCTAGAGTCGTGTGAAAACAATAGGCAGCTATTTCACTCAGTCAATGGTGCATACTTAGTTTCCTATGATAGCAGCTATACCTGGCTCGGTGTAGCTGTCCCTCCGGGCACCGATATGTGCTGACACAGCTCTGAGTTTCCTCAGGAAACTCAGAGCTGTGTCAGCACATATCGGTGCCCGGAGGGACAGCTACACCGAGCCAGGTATAGCTGCTATCATAGGTTGCAAACATATCTCTCCAGACGGGGAGAGAGCTCCGGAGGCACGAAAACTACCCTTATCTTTCAGTTTAAACGGCTGTGCTCTACCCTACACTTCTAGCATACTTAGTTTCACCAGAGTGAAGAGAAATAGAGAGACGGGCGTTTTTCAATAAAAGGTGTTATTTTATTGAGCAGTCTTCTTTCTCATGCAAGAGAAATGAATTGCCACAATTGCAATACTTATTATGAAGTAAAGTGCGTACAGTAAAAGTAGTATTATGAAATAATACTGTAAAAGCATATGTATGGTTTCTTAGCCATATGATACTTTAAAATAGATAAATTATATACATACATAAAACCATTGACTAACGTACTCAACTGGTGCTTCTAACTACGCCTACCTGATGTACCTGACCTAAGCCTAATACTTGGGAAGGAGTAAGTAAGTAGCAGTTTAAGTTAAGTTGATTAAGATTGTTTTTTGTCAAGGATCTGAATCAAGAATTCTCTTTAAGGGTTTAGTCAGCTTCGTACCTTGGTAATAGAATGTGGGAGGTCTGGTATCTCTTTCTTCAGGACTCGATCTCCCAGCAACCCGCAAGGGTGACTCGGGAACACCGGAGCTGGATTTTCTCGGCGTGAGAAAAAGTAGCTTCTCCAGCGCGTCAAAGGGGAGGGGCGGCTTCCGTGGGCTCTCGCATCAGCTGGGCTCTCGGGCAAGTAGATAGCCGCTCTGCTCCAAACCACTGTGTGTTTGCTTAAGGCAACTGTTGGTATTTTATACCTGAAGGGTGCCGGGTTTGACGTAAGGTTGGACATAAGACGTCATTAAGAACTAACAGTTCTTTCTGGACTCCAGGAGTTCTTGTTCAAATCAAAACAAAAGCAGGGGGAATTTCCCGGGCTGCTGGAGGCTTGGTTTGTTTAAAGAACGCGTTGTGCTTTCTAGGAGTCGATGGGTGCTGTGCTTTGGACTGCATGGGCTATTACTAAATATGTATATGATTCTTATGCCTTTATAAAGATATTATTAAATATAACTGCATAAGGGCATGAATTGGGAATATCGAATTAGGGTCCTAGATAGAAATACAACACCCACTCCACGGATTAACTTCCATCATTACTTAAAAACTAAGCAATAGTAAACATATAACAATGCATGTGTGTTTTCCAACGCACCCCAAAATACATATTTCGCATTTGAAATGGTATATGGTAAATACACGAAAATGAGTATTGGTACTGTACGCTTTTCAAGCAGTGTCATCATTCAGTTAAATGCATATATATATCAGCTGAATGATTTGCGAAAATTACACATGAAATGGCTCTGAATACAGAAAAGAAGGTCGAGACCATTCCATCACATATTTATACAAAATGCTGTATGTGTGCTAGAGGCTAAGGTAAAATATTGTCTCTAGTATCCTAAAAATAGTAGCTCTGTTCTCTAAGAATAGTTCTACTTTAAGCAGAGTACCATGTGCCATAAAAAAGGTAAATATTTTGGAAAATGGAAAAAATTAATTTCGCTTTCAGGGGAAAAAATAGTTCCAAATGTTTTCAGTAGCTTTGTTTATCAAAACTGAAGGCCAAATTCAGAGTTCAGGGAACGCTGTGTGATCATTGTTTTTTTAAGAGTTATTCTCGTTGACTGGAGAGAACAGCATATCAGACAGACTCGCAAAAAATTGGTCTACAACATCAGGTGAAAGTTCGACCAAGTTCGAAAATGCTGCAACTGTGCAGTTCGGAGCGTGATTGCTATCATTGATGTTTGGATCAGCAATGCTCACAGAAGGTTGTACCTGTTTGGTGCTGCTTTCCTCTCGTACCTCACCACCACCTACTCGTAGTGGTGAAGTCTCAACTAATGCCGTCATCAGAATAGGTAGCCGCTGGGGACAACACGATGCATGAGTCGTTACAGGACCTAGGAAAGTATCGATATCCATTGGTACTGCTGATGGAAGTGTAAGACAGACGTCCAACACGCATTCTTCTCCGCATAGCAGACATCGAAGCACAGGTAAGATGCAATCCTGCCAGATTGGTCTGAATGAAAGAAACCAGGTTGTACTTAGATCTGTTAGCCGGGCCAATCCGAGGACCTTAGTGATTGCTAGGATCGTTTCTTCCATCGTTGCTAGAGTCTTGTCTGTGGATTGGTTTGCCATATCGGAGCAGAAGGAACAAAAATAAAATTCCTGCCACGAGTCCCAAGAGTAAGGGTAGGCCGCCAAAGACAGAATGGACAAAATTCGGGAAGATGCCCAGAACTGTTTCAAAGGGTGCTAACAGTCCCGAAAAAACTGTCTTAAATACATGTGTGATGCCACTGGTATCAGACATGTTTAACATTTGGCTTAACATTTCTACGAAATGCAAGGGGCAATTTGTCAATAAAAGAGAATGTATCTCTGCCGATTTCCTTGCCACTTGCAGATCATACGTTTCTTTGGATGACGTTATAGACACAGTTGTCTGTAAAAGAATAGACTTCATTTTGCTTAAAGTATCAATTCAAATAGAAGAGCTATTCAACGAAGGCCATAACGCAGCCCCCATATCTGGATTGCTGTGTGGATACAATACTTGCATACAGCAAACGACCCTAGAAGTTACGGTCACAAGATAAGCTTTCCCTGGCACCATCCCACAACAGCTGTGGTCACTTATTAAAACGTAACTCCCGTTACTAAGTTGTCTAAAAAATGGCTCTATATGTTTTGCAGGCGTGCCATGCAGGTGACATGAAAGGTTATTTGAAGACCCTTCGCAGGCTCCATGCAAGTTAATACTTTGACACAGAAGTGTACCGCTTAGTGGTTTTTACATTTGTTACCACTAAGGAATACATCCTTCTTCCCTTCACTGTAACATCTGTGTGTATAGGGTAAATTTCAGGTTGATTTGATGTATTCTTTACCAAACCTTTCATACTGGCCTGCAGGTATATACTCTTGGCAGTATTTAGGTTTAAAGTATTTTATTGAAGCAGGGTAAAGAAGGAAACAACAGGGCAAGAAAAGAAAAACCACAGGTGCCCCACAATAAATGCATACAGTATATTAGATACATCAAAGCAGTTCAGTCCCTGCAATAGGCTCCTTCCGGCATGGATACACAGCTTGTGCGCCTGTGGTTAAGGACAAAAAAAGAAGGGGGGGGGGAGGGAAGAGGAGGGAAGGGGAAGAGGGAAGGGGGGAATGGAGGGGGAAAAGAGGGGGGGGGAAAGGGTAGGGAAACGACCCTGCTCCACAACCTACCCAACCTACAAAGCCCCCCAACTACCACACCCCAACCCACCCCCTGTACTGTGCCAATGACCTCCAGCTCCCCCCTCATAGCGACCCTCCGGTCGACTCCGCTACTCAACGCCAACTCCGACCAATCAGACAGGCGGATCCGGTGGCGGTGTCAGTCGTAGCAACCTAAGATACCTGGGGCAGGTGATCTCCCTGAACTCAGAACACAACAAGCTATGGAAAGGCGCCCACAGCTCCTCAAAAGCATCTGTATCCCCCAGTGCCACCAAGGACATCTTTTCCATGCCAAGGACATGCCACAATCTATGCAGCCAGCCGACAACAGTGGGAAGTGTGGTGGAGCGCCAGTGTATGAGAATGTTTTGCACCGCTGACCCTAAGGCTATCACAATCTGTCTGCCCCTTCTAGATCTGAGGGGGTACATCAACCCATTCGGCAACCCCAGTAGGACATAGGCAGGGAACCGTGGCAGCTCTATCTCAAAACATTTGTCCACCTCACCAAGAACCTCCTCCCAATAAGAAGCCAAGAGGGGACAATCCCACAGTATGTGTGTAAGCGTGCCAGTGTGGCCACAGTTACGCCAGCACGTCCCCGGCAGTGATCTATCCATCTCATGTAATTTCTCAGGAGTGCGGTACCAGTAGGTCGAAATTTTAGTGAAGGTCTCCGTGAGCCCCGTGTGATAGGCCGAATGGCGTGAGCGGTAGGAGATGTGGTCCCATTCTGTGTGGCTCAACACTCATCCGAGCTCCCGTTCCCAGCGCTCCCTACCGGGGTTGTGAATGTAAAAGGGGGGGGCTGCAGCATCTTGTACAAATCGGAGATAAGTTTAGCGTCCGACGTGCGAGTGATTAACCAGCGCTCGTACACCGTGATCTCCCGATCCGCCGATTCGCGCACTTGGGGTTGTAGTGCCCAGTGGCGCGCCTGCATATACCTCATGCGCTCCGTCTCAGGGAAGCCGTAGTCCCGCCGTAAGTCCTGAAAGGGGATGACACCCTCGGGGCCATATAGGTGATACAAAGTGCAACAGCGGGCCGCCCGCCAGCGATCGTAAGCACCAGGCTCCAGTCCCGGACCGAAGTCCGGATTGCCAATTAACGGCGTGAAGGGAGAGGGAAAGGTAGTAAATTCATGCTTAGTGGCCACCGAGTCCCACACCCAAAGTGGGACACGTGTCACAAAAGATGCGTAGAGGTTAGGGGGCCGGTGTGACCGCCTCAAGAATGGCACCTCCTGTAGCGTTCTGCCCGCTACCGCCTGGTCCTGGAACAGCCAGTGTTTGTCCGACTCCCACCGGCTCCATTCCACCAGATAGGGAAGTTGGGCGGCC
Source organism: Lissotriton vulgaris (assembly GCF_964263255.1). NCBI lineage: Eukaryota > Metazoa > Chordata > Amphibia > Caudata > Salamandridae > Lissotriton > Lissotriton vulgaris. Next base: position 180,155 of record NW_028242155.1, on the reverse strand, counting down.
TGGAAGTATTTCCGTAAATCTGGTTTCCCTAGCCCCCCAGATTCGGGCACCAGCGTAGCAATGTTCCTCTTAATCCGCGGTCTACGGCCCTGCCACACAAACCGCGCAATGGCCGATTGAGTCTCTGCAAGCCACCCTGTGGGGGGCTGGAGCGGCAACGCCCTAAACAGGTATAGCACCTGAGGCAGGAGGGTCATCTTTACTGCGGCCACCCTACCGAGCAGCGACAACGTGCCCTTATCCCACCGGCCCAATTCCTCTCTGATTTTTGAGCTCAAAGCCGCATAATTGGCCGTGACCATCGCCGGGAAGGAGGGCGCCAACAGGATCCCTAAATACGGAATCTGGTCCCCGGACCAGCTCAGAGGATAAAGTCTCTGCAGTTCCGCCCTGGTGGCGCCGGTGAGCGAAATGTCGAGGGCAGCTGATTTCCCAAGGTTCACCTTAAAGCCCGCCACCGCGGCGAAGAGGTCCAATTCAGCAATGCAAGCCGGCAGCGACCTCCGTGGGTCATCTAGCGTCAAAATGACGTCATCTGCATATAGGCTGATCGCGTGGGGAAATTCGCCCATCTTGACCCCGACAATGTCGGGGTTCTGCCGAACCCTTTGAGCAAACGGCTCCATATAAAGAGCAAAGAGCAAAGGGGACAGAGGGCATCCCTGTCGGGTGACCCGCTCTATGGGGAAGGGCCGGGAACTGCCCCCGGTCACTCGGACCACCGCGGACAGGAACCGGTAGCAATTGAAGATCAAGTGCCGGAACTTCTCGCCTATCCCGAACTTGCCCAAGACCTTCTCCAGGTAGGGCCAGTGCACCCTGTCAAACGCCTTCTCCGCATCTATAGAAAGGAGCATTCTTTCCCCGGGGATCCTGGAGGCCTTCTCAAGAATATGAGTCACCCTCTTTGTGTTGTCCACTGTCTGCCTACCAGGTACAAAGCCCGCCTGATCCGGGTCGACCATGCCCGGGAGATGAAGTGCCAAGCGTGCTGCCAATATGCTGGTGTATACTTTCAAGTCCGTGTTCAGCAACGAGATAGGAAGATAGGACCCGCAGGCAGTCCTGTCCTTGCCCGGTTTTGGGATCACGGAGACCGTGGCTTGCAGAAACTCAGGGGGAATGGCGCCCGGCTCCGCGAACGTGTTGAAAAGGCGGGTCAACAGAGGCGCCAGCTCCTGACAAAAGGTTTTATAAAACAGAGGGATGAAGCCATCCGGGCCCGGGGCCTTGCCCGGCTTGAGCCGGGAGATCGCCGTGACCACCTCCTCGATACGGATCTCCCGTTCCAGGTACTGGGCCTGATCCGGCGTCAACGAAGGGAGCTGCACCGACTCCAGATAGTCCGTCTCCGTCTGGGCAGAAGGGGCCTCACCAGTGTAGAGATCTGCGTAAAAATTACGGAAAACATCCGCTATGTGCTCGTCCTCCGTGACCGAGCGTCCGGCCGGGGTAACCAACTCCTTCACTCGGTGCTGTTGGTGTTGCACCCTGAGCTTGTTGGCTAGGAGCCGTCCGCAACGGTCGCCACCGGTATAATACTTGTGCTTCAGACGAAGCATCGCGTATTCCGCCCGGTCCGTGTCCAGGGCAGACAAGAGTTTTCTGGCGGCTTTCAGCTGCCTCCAGATCCTGGGGGCTCCCGTTCTGTGATGAACCTGCTCCAGCTCCCGCACCTGCCGGGTAAGCTCGTCCCTTTTGAGCTGTCGGTCCCTGTTCTCTGCCGAGGAGAGAGCGATAAACTCGCCCCGAAGCACAGCCTTCAGGGCTGCCCATTGCGTCGCGCGGGAGGTGTCGTCATTATCATTTACGCTCTGAAATTACGCAATGGCCGCGCAAATCTGTTCCACCGTCGACCGCTTGTGCAATAATGTGTCCCGGAGTCGCCAGACCCCTCTCGGCCGGGCCACCGGGGGCAGATTGAAGGTGCCCTCTACCGGCGCATGATCGGAAAGAGAGAGGACCCCCATGTCAGCATTCGAGGCTAAAATGAGCATCGGTCCCGACACAAGTAAATGGTCCAGTCGCGCATAGGACTTGTGTGCGTGTGAGAAGTAAGAGTACGCGCGGTTAGTAGGGTGGAGGTGGCGCCACATGTCATGCAAATCCAGCTCCTCAAGTCGGGTGCGAACTGAGCCCGAAAGCTCTCCCAACTGGTGACGCCGTTGCACAGACCTGTCTAGAGCCGCGTCAAAAACCAGATTCAGATCCCCCCCAACACTATGTGCCTATCAGAGGTGGACGCCACATCTTCCAGTGCCCTATGCAAGAATTGCTCCTGGCGGTCATTGGGGCCGTAGATAGAGCCTACAGTCAGCACCAAGCCTCCCACCCTAATCCTGTACGCCAAGAGCCTCCCTTTCTGCTCCGCCACTTTGTGTAAGATCTCCCCCCGGGACCCCCTGGAGAACAGAAGTGCCACCCCAGCCGTTTTGGAAGCGCTGGAGGAGAAAAGCTGCGTGGGGAACTTAGGGGTACGCATTCTGGGACAGTCTTTGGCCAACAAATGGGTCTCTTGTAACAGGCAGACATCAGCCTGGGAGTTCTCTAGCAGAGACAGTACCGCTCGCCTTTTAACCGGATTGTTCAGCCCTTTCACATTCAGAGTGACAACTTTAAGAGCCATCAAGGAGGGGAATCATTGAAACGCACATAGGTGGGCGAGGCCCAGCAAGCAAGCATAGAAGCCACTTCACGAAACCCCAGCGCGCAGCAAACATAGACATCCCTACGGCACAGTACAGTCCCCGAACCCCACAACCCCACAACTGGAGGAACCCCCCCCCTTCCCTTGGAACATCACAAACCCAACCCCACACCACTCCCAACTCCCAGCCCCCTCGCCGACCCCCAAACTCAAAACACCCCCCTGCAATTCCCATTCCCGCTCCCCGCTTCTCAAACCATAGAAAGAAGTCATTGTCCCAGTCCGGTCCTTTACGGACAAGGCCGTGGAAAGTCAGTCTGGTGGACGTCCAGCCACCAACACCTGCACTCGCCATCCCGCACCACCCACCCCCAAAACCCCCGCACCTGCAATAAGAAAAGGCTAATGCAGACTCCCCCCGGAGTAAATTCAGGCCGTCAGGGCCACTTCACCGGTCGCCGTCGCTCTGGAGGCCTCCTGGATGGCGGCCGACATGTCCGCCCGAATCGTGGGCGAGTCCGGTCGCTCCGGCGGCGGGGAGCGCCTCTCCCCAGCCTGCTGCCAACCGTCCCGAGTGCTGCGTCTGCGGCGCGGCGCCGGGGTGTCTGTATCCGATGCTGTGATGCCCAATACTGTGCAGACATCCTGAAGGGACCGGAGCTGGTGCAATATTCCGTTCCACCGAAAAATCAGGCGGAAAGGGTGCCCCCAAGAGTACTGTGTCCCCTGTTCCCGGAGGAAGTCCGTGGCGATTTTAAAGGATTTCCTTTTCTGCAGTGTGACCGTAGATAAATCCTGATAGAGGGCCACCGGGTGGTCTCGGAATCGGAAAGGCTGCTGCCGCCGCGCCTCGCGAAGGATCCGTTCCTTCAGGGGGAAGTCCGGCAGGAAGGCCAAGATGTCTGGGGGGGGCGCCGTGGCCCTGCGGGGGCGGCCCACTCTGTGCGCCCTGTCGATGCGAACCTGAAAATCTTCTGACTCCCCTAGAATTGAACGGAAGAGGGCCTCCAGGTATGCGGTCACGTCCTCTCCCTCCTCGCCGGACGGGACGCCCCGGACCCTGATGTTGTTCTGCCTGGACCGATTTTCGAGGTCCTTGGCGTGGGCCTGCAGCTCGATCTGTTGCTCCCGCAGCCGCAGGACCTCTTGCTGCAGGTGGGTGATCTCCTCGTCCCTGGAGTGACCAGCTTCCTCCACGGTGTTGACTCGTTCTCCCAGGGAGTCCACCTCTCGCCGAATCTCGCGGACCTCCCCGGCCACCTCCTGCTTCAAAGTCTGAAAATCCTCCCGCAAGGAGCTAAACAGCGACTCGAGGAACGACCGCGTCACCGGGGGTTCACCGCCCTCAGCGCCCCTGGAAGGGGCCGGGGAGGTCGTGGCGGTTTGGCTCCCTCCGCTGCGTAGGGCCCCGCGTCCCAACATGTCCGACAAAGTCCGATCACCCCTCCTTTGGCCCCTAGCGTTCGACATCCTGGCGATACGGGAGTCAACGATGGCCGGCGCTCGGCGAAGAGGTGACCAGTGCCAAGGCAGCTATACTCCGGCCAGAAAGCACCGTCACACAGAGGCTCCGAGCAAGGCCGGGCAGCCGGTCCGGGGTTCACAAAATGGCCCCCCGTTACAGTCAATTGGCCAACGCCCAGGGAGTGAGGCCTACCCCCGTCGTGAGTCCAGTAGCGAGAGACACCGCCGGAGGGCAGGCTCGCGGGCGTAGGCAGTCGGGGCCGGCACTCCTAGTTGAATAGCAGCTCCGGGGGGCGCAACACCACTCCTCCACAACCAGGGCTTGGCCGGAACGGCCGTACGAGGCGAGGACTCTCTAAGCCCCGGTCTCGCGTAGCAGCCAGAGGCCGGCTCCGCCTCCGTCGATCTCCTCCGCTCGGCTCCGCTCTCTCCGATTTCCTCCATTCGGCTCCGCTCCGCCGGCGAAGCCTCCGCCGGCACCTACTCGGCCACTCCAACGGGACACCACAGGTAGCAGAGCACACCGTCGAGACCCCAAGCCTGGAAGCCTCGCGGCCTCCGGATCGCACACCAGCCGCCCAGCGGGCTCCGCCCCGGGCTATCTCGGTCAGAATCGCACCTCCGGCGGGGCAATCAAGGCTCAACGGCCACTCCACACCACCACCGGGGTCACCAGGCGCAGTCACCGCTTGATCCGGGGGGGAATCAGCGGTTACGAGCGGTGCAGGGTTTCAAGGGCACGGGAGCTCTTGGCAAGTGCGACCTCTCAGCCCGCCATCTTGGCCACGCCCCCTCTTGGCAGTATTTAAACTGGAAAGTTGTTATCGGAATTGAAATTGTTCCGTGTATTATCCATTCAATGACAGGTCTCTCTGACATTGTCAATGGTAATCTCTCAAGTTTTTCAATCCTCAGAATCGTATAATCTGCTCCTTTTTGTGCCAAACTGACTTGTTTATCAGTAAGGTTAAAGATACCGAATAATGACATTGTGTTGATTAAACACCATGGTACGTAGCCTGAACGCAGATTTTGCAACGTCCAACCAAGCTGTACAATAGAACGTAATTGAGACTGACCATGTTGTAACATTAGTAAGTCCTGCTCTATTATATCAATAACAGATGATACAATGCTGTCCAATGAATATATTCTGGAGGACAGAGTCGTTAACCCATTGTCCACCACAGAAAGTGATTTTTCCAAATTTATACGATCAATTTCTCGTATTTTTTCTGCTGTTTCAATTTGCATTACTTTCCAAGCTTTGTTGTACGCAGCGTATATACCGGCCGCTATGAAACGTTTTTGACGCTGTTTGCCTGGTCCCAGTATGAAATCAAGCAAGTCAGCACCGTCTTTAAGTAAAGTCAAGTGTTGCTTAATTTCAGCCAGTGTGGATTTCTGTAGCCACTCAAGGCATAGTTTCCATACACTGTATGTTGTAACTATCCCTGGATGTTGTCTCTGGGAGCATCTTGGGTCTGGCCTGGTCATTTTGAACCCCTGTGTTTTGTTCAGGAATCTATCTTGACAGTTATTTGTGTCTGTTGGCCAGATCAACCACTTTTTCCAATCAGGATGTGTTCTGTTTTGGTGAAAAATATGGGATATGTCTATCTCCACATCTGTAGTGCTATCACTTTCAGTTATGGGTTTCTGAATAGACGGTGTATTTAAGTCTTTTATCTTAGCAAAGCCAAGACAAGTAGTTTGTTGAATTGTATCATTCAAAAATATCATTTGTTCTGGGATCATGCAGGCCCTAAATAATGCTTCTAGGCCTTGTACTTGCCATTCTTTGGTACCCCAGATCGTTTTTGTTTCAATGTTGTTTTTCCAAAATTCGAAACCAAATGTAGACATTTTGTCACAAAATGTTTCAGAATAAATCAATTTAGTATTTGCCAACATTGTTTTCATTCCTGTCCATGTTAACATTTTAAAATAAAACGTTTTTGGATCACTGTTGTCAAACCCTGAGAAGTACTGAAATTTCACATAAAATGTTTTCGAGCTGTCTTTTGGCGGTGTTGGACAGTGTTCCCATTGGTTATAAGATAAAACATTTCTAGGCTGTGCAGTTTAATGCAAATAGTGATCACCAAAATGGTTGTAACAGTATAACTCTTCATAATTCGATGAATGCTGTCACAAGATGGCCGCTGAATAGGAGCTCTAGGTAAGAGCTCCGGGATTAGGGATCGACAAAGTATGGAATAAATCCCTGTATAACCCCACTGCGACCCAGAACCTACGAAAACAGAACTAAGAAGAAAAGAAGACAAGAAAACACCATACCTTCACAAGAAACTAGGCTGCCTCTCGTCATCCGAATCCAGGACTGGGATGTGTGGTGGACTCGGAGGACCCCAGGCAAAGACTGCACTGTTAAAAGTCAAAAAGATTTATTGCATAATTAATTAAAATCATTACAATTTCCACATAATAATTTTATAATACAAAAGACAAAATGCTTGCTAAAAAATTAGACTACTCCTTTGTTAAAATAATGTAACACAGTTTAAAAAAATTTCATCCGGGGATACTCCCGCAGGCTTTAGGGTCAAAATGGTATTACGTGAGTAGTGCAGAATTTACCAGTCAATAGGATTGAGGCAGCGTTGGTGACCCGCTTCATTAGCCCTGTCCTTGTTCTACAAGACTCAGGAATTTTTTCACTTCTGCCAAGAATTCTTTTCCCTGGCAAGCCAAAATAATTGAACTCCCTCCCAGCCAACAAGTTACCAGTTGCCTGCAGGTGCGGATTTTTAACTTGTTGCAGATCTGTTTTAAGAATCGACGACGTTGTGCCAGGAGAGCCGGACAAACACACAAAAAGTGACCCAGTGATTCTGTTTTGTATCCACATAGTCTACAACTCTCCGTCTGGTAGTTACCTTTCCAGGATGGTGCTAGATCCTTCGAAATGTGCATCCCCATCCTATAGTCTGTGAAGGCTCTTTTTAAATGCACATTGAAATGAGAGGATAAGTATGCATGCGGTAGTCCAGCTTTAAAGGAGTTGATTATGGTCCAACCATGTCGCCGTTTGAGAAGTGACGCTTTGTCATCTTGAAAAGATTTCATCCTTGCTGCCTTGTTGGCTAAACTACTTATGGTTGCTTTGTCCGTCACAAAGACTGCACTGGTCGACACGTGGGAGCCATCGGCAGGGCAAGCAGAGAGTTGATGTCTCCCTGGGCGACGCGAGTCGGGTCCGGTCCGGGAGAAGGCTAGGGCTGCTTCGGCTGCATCACCGGGACTGAGGACAGGGACCGAACACCGCAGTTGAGGAAGTGCCGGGCGAGTCAAGGTACGGGCACTCTCGCTCATTCAGCGCGGCCCCCCCTCCCCCGCCCCGATTGATAGCTGCAGAGGAGAAAGCTCGGGGCACTGTGGATAGGCGAAGAGTAAGAAAGTCTTCAGTCCGCCCCGCCTGATCTTAAAATGGCGGCCAGCGCGGACATGTAGCTCGCGGTAAAACAAGTGACACGAGGGATTATGGCGCAAACATCCTCTCCCTCTTGATCCGCTGATGTGCATGAAAGCGGGACATTGAAATTAAATGGGCAGGAAAACAGGACACTGAAATTAATTAAAGGAGAGGGAGAAAGACTATTTGCTACCCCGCCTGAACCTAAAATGGCGGCCATCGTGGACAATTAGGTCATTTTCACAACAGTGACACGCAGATTCAGGGTGAAACATCCTTATCCTTCCAGCGCTAGCCCCGCCCACTACTACCCGCCGGTGGAGAGAATATAAGGGCAATATAGAGGTACTCGAAACATCGAGTAGACAAGATCCCCCCCCCCCCCGTCTGACCTCAAAATGGCGTACATCGAGGACAAAAAGCTCGAACCGACAGCATGGGCTAATATATTTTAAGGGATCTGGATACCGTAGCTACATCTAAGAAGTCGATAGGGCAGAAAGAAGGTTTCTACCCCCTACTGAAGGCTGGATTTGACCTACAAAGGATGGTAGCACAATAGGCAGCAACACAAACAAGACAGTAAGTAGACATGCCCAGCCTGACACAAAATGGCGGCGGCTGCTGACATCGGCGAGGGACACAAGTACGCTTATCAAGCACAGCTGGCTGAGAATACCAAGACCCTTGATAAATACATACCACCGGTCATCAACGAGGGAAAAATGGATGATAAAAACTTAGAAGCTACAGGCAAAAATGCACTTAGCATAAAATACCCATCGTATCTATCCAAAACAGCAGTCAAGAAGAAATTTAAGCACAACCTGTTGAGGAAAAACCCTGACACTCTGATCTCAGACCCCTCGTTTAACCTAAACTAAGGCATAATAGTCAACGATCTGATATTTTTCACCAGAAAAACAGCTAAATGGCGCACTGCCTTGATTTTTTTTTTTTTTGAAGACGTTTATTAATGTTCAAAGGTGCAGTACATATAGCAAAGCCTACAACCCTGCGGGCCGGCTGCAAAGGAACGGTAAATCGTGAGGGTGCAAGGCTGCATAAGAGGGCGTGTCATTGCGCCCCTTGTGTCCCCTGTACACTAGGACATAGATAGTATAGTCACATTACCTTGAATTAAGAAAAGAAAAGGTCCATAAATGACGTCTTATTTTTCATTTTTTCTAGAACTGAGCCATGAAATCGGCAAACTAAACAAAACAGTTCGTATCGGTATGTCCCAATTTTCCTATCGCGACTTCACCACTTAAAGTCCGTCCCATTTGCACTGTGTTAGTAGGAGACACCTCTGATCGGTGTGGTATATGTCGATGATGTTACAGTACATCAGGAGGTCAGTGGTGTGCATGCGCAAGTGTTCTCAGACTTAAAGTGGGACAGCTCCTTTGGGCCATGGTATTTCGCCGGTCGCCGGCCTGGTTAGTGGAGCATGTAGCAGTCAAGTGGAGTAGCCTCGCTGTCGGTGTATCAAGCGGCGTCTACGCCTGCAGTCGCCGCCTGGAGCGCCGCTGACGGCTTCTACCCACCGTAGCATGGGGGGTTGGAGAGGCCACTGTCGGTGAGCAGGGGCCGATACTACAAACATGTGGACATATATGAGGAAGGGGGTGGGGGGGGTGGAGTGTACTTGCGGGGGCGATGTCAGCAACTCTGTGCTGGGGGCGCATTGCTGGGCAATGACTGCTGGTGGGCGCCCGCGTGGGCGTCGAGCCGTGTCTGTGGTCTGCGCGCTGGGTGATTCGTGTCGGTGTCGGGGGGGGGGCGGCGCCGCATGCGGTGGTTCCTGCAATAGAGCATTAGCCTCTGTGGCCCACCTCCGGTGTCGCTTATTCTACGTGAGCCCCCTGACAGTGCCCTCCCCCTGCAGGGACCCCAGGATGCCATCCCAGAGCTGTGCTATCGGGAACTGCCTCAGACCCGCTATTTCTTCCCGGTGGAGCGCCGTGCCTTCCGCCCTGGCCCAGTTAGTAAAGGATGTGAACCAGTGTTTCGGGGTGGGCGGTTCCAGCCGTTTCCAGTGTCGTGTGAGCAGCCGTTTGGCCGTGATGAGGCCCAGATCCCAGAACCGTGCCTGTGTTTTGTTCAGTTTGGTTCTTTTATAGAGTCCGAGAATGCACGCCTCCCACGTGTCCGGCAGACCCGGGCCCGTGCTGTGATTCAGGAGTGAAATCACCTCCCCCCAGTACGCGGCCAGGGTTGGGCAGTGCCAAAGCATGTGCAGGATATCTGCACCCAGCAGGTCACATCTGGGACAAACGGCAGTGTCGATCGCGAAGTATCTGTTTATTCTATCTGGCGTTAGGTATGCCTGGTGCAATATGTACAGTTGAATGATGCGGAAGCGGGAATTACGGGGGACGTTCACGAGACTAGCTAGGACTAGGTTCCACTCCTTATCTGTCCAATCCCTCCCTCAGTGCGCCGCCCATTTAGCCCTAATCTGCTGTGTGGGTTTTTGCGTGTGGATGAGAAGCGCCTGTGCTAACCAATGCGTGATGTGCGAGCCTCTGCCCATTACATGTAGATATTGGATCAGGTGGTGCATCGGCGGCTCATCCTGGATGTCACCCCAGGAGTCAGTGTATGCCCGTAGTACCGACGCATGGAATAGGAATTGCCCAGCCGGGAGTCCCGTGTTTTCCGTTAGTTCTGCAAATGGGAGCAGGGCCCCGTCAGCATACAGGTCACCCATGGTCTCTACTCCGGCTGTGACCCAGTGGTCCAGATTGTGCGGCGTAACCATCCCGCTCCTCCTGGGGGTGCCCAGCAGGGGGAGGGCCGGAGCATACGGTCTGACATTTGGTGTCAGCTTCAGGCTGCGGAGAAAGCATTTGCGGGCCACGGCCATATGCAAGGGCAGAGGACGGGGTCCTTTGGTCAATGGGTGAAACAGGGCGCAAACCTGGGGGTGGGTCTATTGGTAGTCCGCAGTGGCCGTATCATCTAGATGCGTATCGCTGAGCCAGTACGTCACCCATTGGAGCTGTGCAGCTAGGTAATACAGCTCCATGTTGGGGACAGCCAATCCTCCCTCCGCGGTCGGGGAGTACAGTTTAGCCAGCGCCACTCGTGGTCGTCCCGCGTTCCAGATCAAGCCGCGAAGCATTGATTCCAGGTCGCGGAATATCCGCGTGGGGACATACGTGGGGATATTCGCGAAGTGATAGAGTAGCCTAGGGAGCGCTATCATTTTGGAAAGAGCTATTCGGCTGGGCACGTTCAGCGGCAGAGTTTTCCAGAAGGACATCTGGGCTCGCAGGGAGGAGATGGCGCGCACCAGGTTGCCCTCCAGTATGTCCTGTGGGTCTCTATAGATGTGCAGCCCTAGGTATTTAAACGTGGTCGGGTACCAAGCGAGCCAGGCTCCTCCAAGATGCACATCGCCTTCCTCCTGGTCCCGGCTGAACGAGTATACCCCGGACTTGGCCCAGTTGACCCTGAGGCCCGAGACCTCCGCGAAGGTCTGGAAGATGTCCGATAGCTTGGCTGGTACCGCGGTGAGGTCCCGCACATAAAGCAGCAGGTCGTCTGCATAGAGTGAGACTGTGTGTGTTCCGTCAGCCAATGGGATCCCCCATTCCGCTCTTCTGTCCCGCAGCAGAGCCGCCAGTGGTTCAATGGCTAAAGAGAAGAGGAGGGGCGACAGGGGGCAGCCTTGCCTGGTGCCTCTGCGCACCCTGATCTTCTCCGACAACAGCCCACCCGTCCTCACTCGGACACTGGGTCTCTGGTAGAGCAGTCCGACCATGTCAGCAAAGGCATCTCCCACCTCGAATCTGTCCAACACTGCTCCCAGGTATGGCCACTCTACTGAATCGAAGGCCTTCTCCAGGTCTAAGACCAGACACCCCGATCTAGGCCAATGCGTCAAAGCCGCTTCCTGAATCCGGAAGAGGCGGCGTAGGTTACGAGACGTGCTCCGCGCCGGCATGAAGCCGTTTTGATCCGCATGCACCAGAGTTGGTACCTCCAGGGCTAAGCGGCGGGCCAGGAGGGAGGTGAAGATTTTATAATCGGTATTCAGCATGGCCAACGGCCTATAGGACCCCATGAGTGCGCCATCCCTGCCCGGTTTCAACAGCGAGACCAGGTTTGCCTCGTTGAGCGAGTCTGGGAGTGCTGATTCCTCCATCGCAGTATGGTACAATTTGAGCAGCTCCGGAACCAGCGTGTCCGAACACGCCTTAAAGAATTCGGCGGGTAGTCCATCCGGGCCAGGTGATTTGCCGTTGGACAGTGCGAAAATGGCCTCGCGCATTTCTTCCGGGGAGAATGGCGCCCCCAGGGCGTCTTGCTGCGAGCCTATAAGGGAGGGCAGCGGGATGTCCGCCAGGTATTCTGCTATGTAGGCCGCGGAGACTCTCAGTTGCGATTTGTATAGGGCCTGATAGTGCCCCACAAACGCTTGATGTATCCTGCTTTGGGTGTACACTAGCTCTCCCTCAGCCGTGCGGATGACGGATACTGGCTCCGTGCGTTCCTCCTGCCTGACTAACCAGGCCAATAGCCTACCGGGCTTGTCACTGTGTTGGTGCACCCGCGCCGAATGGGCCGCAAAGTTGACGTGTCGCAGCCGTTCCAGTAGTGTTTCGTGCTCCGCCCGGGCCGCCTGCAGCCGGTCTCCTGCGCCTCCCACCGCCTCCTGTTCCCTGCCGAGTAGGTCCGCTTACACCCTGCGCAAGTCCTCCTCCAGCTTCCGCCGTATGTTCCCCTGAGTGCTCAAGCAATGTCCCCTTACCACCACCTTAAATGCGTCCCACTCTACTCTCGGGGAGGATGCTGTATCTGAGTTGTCAGTGAAGTATTGTGCTACGCAGGCCTGCAGGGAGTCTCTTAAGGGGCCATCTAGCAGTAATGCAGGTTGCAGTCGCCATGTGGGGATTGGTGGGCGCGGGCGTTCCCAAGCCATGTGTAGTGTGTGGGGGTTGTGGTCCGAATGTGTCCGACCCAGGTATTGAGAGTCAGTGATATGCGGCAACATTTCCGTTGACACCATGTATCTGTCAAGGCGAACGTGTAACGCATGTGCTCCCGAGAAATAAGAGTACACCCTAGTGTCAGGATTGTGCGCACGCCATGCATCCTTCAGATCCCACTGTGTCGCCCACTGTGTGAGTGCCCTCGTGGCCCCCTGGGATGTTGCCTCTGGCCTTGGCGGGACCGAGCGGTCCAGCACTGGGTCTAGTACCGTGTTATAGTCGCCTCCCAGTATCCATGGGACGCCGTGCCAGGGCGCCAATTTCTCTGAGATGCGCGCCAGGAAGGTGCCCTGATCCGTGTTTGGAGCGTAAATGGACGCCAGGACCACTGGTTGCCCGTCTATGCGACCCTTCACCAGGACATACCTCCCCTCCGTATCTGTGTGAACTTCTGACATTACGAAGGGAGTTCCCGGCTTTACCCACAGCAGCGCTCCGCGGGCATATGAGGAGTATTCAGTGGCATACAGTTGCCCCCTCCATCTTCGCCTCAGCGCTGTCACCTCCGCCCCACTCAGGTGTGTTTCCTGCAATAGCGCGACCTGCACGTTTTGCCTCTTCAAGTAGGAATATATTTGATACCTGCGCGCAGGTGTGTGCATACCTCTAATGTTCCATGTACATATTTTTATGGCAGACATTTTGGCAATACACAGTCCTCCCTGACATTCCCAATAGCAGCGGCTCCACCAAAGGCCCCAGCAGTGGCTCTCCCAGCTCTCCCGTTCCCACCCCCCACGGTACACTCAACAAAGTTCGGGAAGACATTAGGACAGGGAAAAAAAACAATGAATAACAACAACCAACAGCGGGCTATCCCCACTAAAATACCAAAAGGGCAGTGGCGGAATGGGCCACCGTCTATGCTCTCAAGGGAGAGGAACATCCTTACTTGTCTAAGGGGCAGTGCGTGCTAAGCACAAGTTCGGCAAGAAGGATATATAGTCAGTTAGGGGAAGCAGGTCACTTCCCTGAGCCATTCAATACAGGGCGTTAGTGGCCACCTACTACGGTCCAATGCTCCGAGTAACCCATTCTGTGTGCGGCCAGGTGCGGATGTGTGCTGAAAGACCACCCCTTCAGTGCCCTCCCTGCTTACCACTAGTGCCACAAGGGCATTACTCACTGTTCCAGGTGTCCACAGTTCAGTCAGCTGGCAGGGGGGGGGGGAGGGAGGTGGCCCCAGCAGTGGCGGGCGCCAGTCGCGCATCATTGTCCAGTCGACCACTGCCAGCCCTCCCTCGTTGCGGCAAGGCCAATGCAAACCTCACCTGTAGAATCAGTGGATCAGGTCAGAGGTTTGCGGCGTGACGATAGGCAGTTCCACCGAGATCTGTGAGTTCGGGATCCCATATATGGCCTCGTCGTCGTCGCTTGGTACCGGCTGTTGGCCGTCCTCCTGGGCTGTCTCTTGGGAGGGTGAGTTGCTCATTTGAGAAACCTTCTGTAATGCATCGCGTTGTTCTTGGAGCATCTGGTCCATTGTGGGAGAGTGTCTCGCCCCCTCCTCCGCGTGCTGGGACTGTTGGGTCCTGTGTCTGCGGCGGCGTCGCGGTCCTCGTGGCCTGGTCATCGTCTCGCCTCCGCGAGAGTGCTTGGGTGCCGTGTCCGTGCCCCCGTCCAGCCACTCGCTGGCCTCCGCGGGTGTGCCAAAGAAGTAAGTGTTGTCCCCCGCCACTACTCTCAGCTTGGCAGGGAACAGTAGGGAGTACTTGAGGCCCGCAGTGCGTAGCCTCCTCTTCACTTCCATGAAGTCGTGCCTCTGGCGCTGTACCTGGATGGTGTAATCGGGGAAGAACATGATCGACGCATTGTCTATGCGTACCTCGCCCAATCGCCGTGCCTCTCGCAGCACCGTGTCTCTGTCTCTATAGTTCAGTACCCTGAAGAGCAGCGGCCTCGGGTTGGCGCCGGTGGTATAGGGCCTCGTTGGCACCCGATGTGCGCGCTCCACAACGAAGTGAGGTGACAGCGAGCCTTCGGGCAAAAGTGTCCGCAGCCAGTCTTCCACATGTTCGGCCGGGCGGGCCCCCTCCCATTTTTCAGGAACCCCCACAAGTCTAATGTTGTTGCGCCTCGCCCTCCCTTCCGCGTCCTCGGCCCTGTCCTCCAGGAACTCCACTCTGTTCAGGAGGTCCTGCATTTGCCTGTCTGTCTGGGTGACCTTGGGCTCGATCTCCTTCACTGCGCCTTCCAGGGTCTTGGTTCGGTCGGACAGTTTCCTGTGGTCATCACGCAGGAGGGTCAGGTCCACTGCGACCCCATCTATTTTGGACTCCAGGGAGGTTCTAGTTTGCTGGAGGGACTGTTCCATTCGTTCCATCGCTGCCAGCACGCTGTCGAGCCTCGCAGCCAGTTGCTCGGCGACCATTTTGTGTATCGGTCTGCCCGTCTTCCCCTTCGGCGGGGCCCCACCAGTCCCGGTGCGGGTCCGCACTCCCCCGGACATGGGCGGGTGGTGCCTGTCCGGCAGGGTTGTCCCCCGGTGCTACTCCAGTGATGGTGTCCCCTGATGTGCTGCGCTCCTGGGTGGGGGGCTCTGCGGGTGCCAGCTATTCCCTCAGGTCAGGCCGTCGTTGTTGCCCCCGAGGGGGGGGGGAGTGGGTCCTCCAGGGGGTGCTTCGCCCTACCGCCCCATGGCTGCGCCTCACCGGCTCGAATGGTGCAGTGGCCGAGGGGGCGTGTATGACACGTGTGCCCGTGTGGTCTGGGCAGGTCAGTCTGGGCCTGGTCCTCCCTTCACTCATGCCCCACTGTCTCTCTGGCCGCCTTCACCTCCATGGGGGGGGGTTCGCAGGAGCGCCCCTCCGTGCGTCTACAATGTGAGGGGGGGGATGGCTGTTCTGTCCCCGGTGGTACGCTGCCCCCCGGTCAGGGTTCCAGGCCCTCAGTGTCTGGCTCGGGGGCCGCTGCCTCCCGCCGGCCCCTCAGTGTCCGCTTCAGCGTGGTGGGCACCCCGGGTGGCGCCGGTTGCTATGTGGTCCCTCCGGGGGGGGTAGTCTGCCGTTGGGGCAACCGCCGTCGCCTGCGTCCCCCCCGGGTCGACCACCGCCCCGCCGTGCCTCACCTTGGTCTGGGGCAGGTCGTGTGTAGGGGCCACGGCGCGAACGGGGGGCGCCTGCTCTCCCCGTCGCCCGGGCTCGTCCCTGGCGGTCTGTAGCAGCTTAGGGTGTCTTCCGGACCACCGGCGGGTCCACCCGGCAAGGCAGTGTGCAGCCCGTGAGGCCCGGGCAGCTCGACGAGGGCGGGCTGTCGGGCCTGTCTTCTGGGCCCAAGCCCCGGTCTTTCCTGGATGCGCCGCCGGCCCGGGAGCGCCCTGTCCCGCAAGAGGGCTGTGGGAGAGGTCGGGGTCGGTCCCGTCGGAGCTCGGGAGCAAAAATTCGCCAGATGTGCCGCGGCGGGTTCCGGGGGGGTCCGCTCGAGGTTTCGGCCGGCCACGCTCAAAATTGCCGGATAATTGGCTCAGGGAAAGGGAGCCGGTAGCGGCGCTCTACCCAAGAGCGTCCGTCGCCATTGCGTGCTTAGCCACGCCCCCATGGCGCACTGCCTTGATAGAGAAACTCAACATAAAAAATATTAAAAATATACCACATGGCACAAAACTATTGAGCACTCCATCACCTAGACTAAGAGCAAACCTCTGTATCACAGTATACAAGAACGGAATAGTGCTTATACAAGCATCCAATGACGATTTCGAGAAATTTGACAATTTATTCCCTTCGTTTAAAAAATGGGTAGAGAACCCAAGAGATCAACGACAACAACAACATACTCTGACCGCAAAAGAAAATAGACTAGGAGCCACCCACGCTAACAGCACAGGCATCCCTGGGCCTATGCAAACACAAGAACCACATCCCCGAACATCACAAGAGGAAACAGACATCACGCTATCCAGAGAACCACAGCAATCTCAACACCTAACGCCACTATGTGACACAACTGAGACAGGAGACAGCCGGGATAGAGAGAGTTCAGATAGCACAGAAACACTGGGTCTACTTGTAAACATCGTGCCGGCACAGGCACAGAACGAAGAAAAAGTGTGACCACGACAAATAATGACACCAGCAAATCTATCGAAGGGTGAAGATAAAATGATTGAAGAGAAGATAGAGAGAAGAGATCCCTCAATAATACCAGAGAATACTAGGACACTACAAGCAAGTAGGGAAGAATCAGAGAATTCTACGACACTACAAGCAAGAGGGGAAGAACCAACGAGGTTCCCACAAGAGATGCCCTCGCCTAACAACAGGGCATTAAAGAGGATTACATCACCAAATGATATGGAAGATACCAACCCGCCAGCACTCTCCCTATATACTACAAAAAAACTAGCCAGGAACACACCAAACGCGCCTCACGACCACTCAAAATATGAGGATGAAAGCGAGAGATTGTACACTGTTAATACTTCATATCAGACCAGGACAGACACCAGAAGAATACAGACACAAATTCACAACATGGCACGTGACATCCAAAACACGTTGAAAACAATAGCAAAGATACTAGAAATCACGGCAGGCACACAATCTAAAGTTGAACACATCCAAGAGTTAATGCTGAAAACGCCAGGAAAGGACCATGCCATTAATAGATCGGCAAAATAGACCAGACAGAAACCTTAGGTACATATCAGAAGATGAAACACTTGCATTGCTAAAGACATACGAGCAGACAGAATGCGATGGGGGAGAGAGAAAATCAAAATAGTACCAATTGACACGAATAGAACAGCGAAACATAAGATAACGAAACCAAACCTTAACAACCTACAACAAGTCCAGCTATCCACCAACGTGAGTGAAAGGGACCAGAGCAATACAAATAAACATCTGAAATGCCTACTACTCAACTGTCGATCCGCAGTAAAACACTCGTCAAACATCGCTGCATTGATCATTAACATGGAAATTTACCTAGCAATCCTAACTGAAACATGGCTGTCGGAATCATCGTCTCCCTGCATGGATCTGCTAGTGCCCCCACATTACAACATAGTGAGACTAGATAGACCAAAGAAGATAGGTGGTGGAATAGCCTGCATCCACCGATCAGACATAGAAATCAAACAAATACAATCTGATCCGCCGGAATCTTGAGAATATCTAGGGCTTAATATAAAATCAATAGACAATGAAAGATGTACTCTACACGCCTTGTATCACCCCCCAGGAAATAATGAAACCTTCATAGACCAGCTAATGGACATTATAACGGATAACAATAACACGCACTCTAACGACATATTCTTGGGCGACTTCAACTTGCACTGGGAAGACAAGAAAGACAAACAGATCATTGCTCTAAAAGACTTCCTGACTGAGCTAAATGTTTCCCAAGCTTGCACACAACCAACACATACAAAAGGAGCAACGCTAGACTGGATATTATCAAGGAACAAGAACATATTGGTCCAGTCCTTTATACCATGCGACTGGTCGGATCACCATGTCATCATCTTCCTAATTCCAACACTGGTAAGGAGAAAGACAGCACAGCCCGTTAAACGTAAAAAGTGGACACGGGATATGAAAGAGCCAAATGTGGAGCGATTAGTGGAGAACTGTGAGAAAGATCTGAAGCCACCTAACAGCCTGAGGAATGTGAATGAGCTAACAGAGCACTACATTACAACAGTAGCAAACATAGTTAACACCACCATGCCACTAAAAATGAAAAGAGTCTCTGAAAAGGACAAGAACCCATGGTTTAACGAGTCATTGAACGAGGATAGAAGGAAACTAAGAATGGCCGAAAGAAAATGGAGAGAACACCCGGCAACACTAGAACTTAATTCACTGAGAAAAATCTGAAACGAATACAACAAACAGATCCTTAGATCCAAAAAAGAATATATTAGATCAGAATTGGACAACGCCAAAAACAGACCACGGAAACTATTTGAAATTTTAAAACAGCAATCCAACAAACTAGCAAAATCGGCCCAAGAAACCACCAAAACCCAGCTAAGCTGTGAAGAATTCTCAGAGTTCTTCACCGAGAAGGCCAACCAGCTGGAAATAGAGCTCAAGACGGCAGCAGACAATCTGCACAAACAACCACTCAGTCTGACCATTACCACACCGACACTCAACCACAATGAAGCAAAAAACAAAGCACACTGGGATACTTTCGAGCTATATAACCAGACCATAATAGCCGAAACACTATCGGAAATCAAACCGAATAACCACTATAATGACCCTCTCCCTGCCAAATGTCTACAAAAAATAAACCACATCATCATCCCAACATGGCCAAAAATAATAAACGCCTCCCTATCACAAGGGATCCTTCCAGACTGCTTAAAGACGGGACAAGTTGTCCCTATCATCAAGAAGCCAACAGTGGACCCAGCAGATCCTAACAACTTTCGCCCAGTTACCAATATCCCACTAATGGCCACACTAATCGAGAAATGCGTACAAAACCAACTGAGCCAACACATCGCAAATTTAAGGTTACTGGACGACTGTCAATCGAGATTCAGAACAGGACATAGCACGGAAACAGCGATCCTACATATCGTCGATGACGCAATACAGGCCCTTGACCGCAATAGGACGTGCTTACTAGTCCTTCTTGACCTGTCATCGGCATTCGATACGGTAAATCATGAAAAATTACTTGAAAGACTGCACAACAGGA
The DNA here is from genome assembly GCF_964263255.1 of Lissotriton vulgaris. Lineage (NCBI taxonomy): Eukaryota > Metazoa > Chordata > Amphibia > Caudata > Salamandridae > Lissotriton > Lissotriton vulgaris. The sequence goes on along the minus strand of NW_028242155.1, from coordinate 160,945 downwards.
TGGGAATGACGGGAACGGTGTTGAAATTGTTTGAATCCTTCCTTCAGAACAGATCACAAAGATTTTGGGTCAACCAGACACTATCCACATCATGTTCGAATTCAATCGGAGTCCCCCAAGGATCGACACTTTCACCCTCTCTTTTTAACTTGTACGTTGAACCTCTGACAGAAATCCTCCGAAACGCTAACATAGCCTATCACATGTATGCGGATGACACGCAAATATACATCAAGATAGAATCCCTGGAAGACATCAAGTTAATGAATGAGGCATTAAAAAAGGCACTAATTTGGCTTACAAGTAATCACCTGAAGCTCAACGCACAAAAAACGGAATTCCTATTGATCTCACCTCCTAAGGAATATTCTGAAGCGGAAGAATGGACCAGACTGATCACAGCGCTAAGTTGTACCCCTACGCTAGTAGACTCAGCGAAATCATTAGGAATCACATTAGACAAGAACCTAAACATGAAAGCGCACATAAACTCAATGGCAAAGAATGCTCGCTTTCACCTGAACTACCTAAGTAAAGTGAAGCCATTTATCTCATCGACAGATCTCAAACTAGCAATACAATCATTAGTAATCTCAAGGATTGAATACGGTTGTACAACCTTAGCAGGCCTTCCAAAAATCTCCACGGCTCCGCTGAAAGCATGCCTCAATGCGGCAGCAAGACTTGGCCTAGAAGATCGAGCTGGCTGGAGGAGGAAGACCGGTAAGGAGCGCCAATCTGCTAATGCTGAAACCACCCATCTTCAGGAAAAAGAAAACGTACAACAGAGCTTTCACAGGAGCAGCCCCCAGAATATGGAACTCGCTCCCGCCAAATATCAGAAAAATTACAAACACAACAACATTCAAACGAGAAACTAAGATCTTCCTAATGAGTAAGTTCCTGACATAATGAAGACACCACTAGAACTGGAGGTGATTGAGTCCCGGAACCGGGATGAAGGATACACTGTTTAAGGACAATGCAGAACATTCTGGACAGGAATACAGACTATCCCTTACAAATCGTAGTATATACATGCCAGGATATTTCTTCAGTCTATACCCCCACATCCCAGCGGGAAAGATTTATTATATAGCTCTACACTTATCTACCTCACTCAATATATTAAGTTGTAATGTTATGTTAGGTAAATTAAGCCTCAACACTTCTACCTCACTCAATATATCATGAGGCAATGTCTACGTTATGTAAGTACATTACCACAGAACAGCACTATGTATTCTAGGTTTTTCCTTTTCTATACCTCGACGAACACCTAAGCTACCTCAGGACAATGGGAAATATTTACTATATAACTCGACACTTATCATTATAGTATTGTAATGCTATGTTATGTGAATTAAGCCACTCGACACTGATCTACCTCACTATGATATTATATGGTAATGTTATGTTATGTGATTCACATATCGACAGAATGTATAGTTGTCTGTGAAGCGCTCTGATACCCAAGGGTCACGTTCGCGCTATATAAAACTCTCTAAATAAATAAATAAAATAAACACTGTAAGTAATCATGTTCAGTAAATTTGGCTGACATTACTAAATCTGACATCATATTATTAATGTTTTCAAAGTCCCAATCATCAGAGAAAGTACTTGGTGTCACAAAGTCACTTAATGAAACCTTGAACTGATGTGGATATTTCAAGAGTTCAACCGGGCAAAAAATGTCATGATCAGTTCTGTCCCATGCTACCCCACCGGATATTGGATTGGCTGAGATGTTTACTGATGACAGTTCTCTTTTCTCGATGTGGGAGGATGTGTGAGGCTTTAGGACCAAGTTGATGTTCTGACTTGCTGTGTCCATTGTACTATATTTTTCATCAATGAATTTTCCCAAACATAGAACCATGATGAGCCAAAGCAGGAGAGTAAGTACACCTAACACAATCCAAAATTAAATCCATGGTGAAAGCAGATATGTTTCTTTTAATTGGAGAGAAAGTTCATTTACTTTGTCTTTGAAAGTCTTTGTTGCAGGCGTTTCTTCATGCTCACTTGGATCTTCTGAAAAGTCGTCGAAGTTGATGAAGTAGCCAGAGGCAGTTCTGTGGATTGTTGGAATCATTTCCGGATTTTCATTTGCTTTTGCATTTTTCTTTATTTCATTAGAATAGTCAGAGGCTACATCATTGTAGATTGGTGTTTCTTGATGAACTGTTGCAATTTGGGTTTCAAGAGGCACAGGTTCCATGGCATTATTGCATAGTCCTTTTTTATTCACTGCAGGTTTATCAAATGTGATTAGTCTCTCAGTATGAGCCTCTTGGATTGTAGCAAATTTCGGTATTCTGCTATTTCTTGGGAGTCCACTGGGCCTACTACTTATTATTGGCCACATGATTGTGGTTTTACCAGGCCTATGGATACAACTCGGTTCTCCTTTTTACCAGCAAGGGGCGGTAGTACAACTGATCTCGTTCCGCTGATAGCTAAGACAGGTACAGCTTTTCTGTAAGAAGGCCCAAATTCCTTCTTCACCGCGATCTTCTCTCTGACCAGATCCCCAATCTTTGGAATCCAGACTGGTCTTGCTGGGACAGGTAGTTTTTCTTCAGTGGTTGTCGGCTGTTGTTTCAACTTTATGTTACTGTGATTGTGGGCGGACTGCAGGCTGGAAAAGCAAGCGAGGAGGCCGAATGTAGTGGGCGATGTTGTTATTTATTCAAAAACAAGGTAACCAAGAAGGTACGGGCCACATAACATATAGTCCAGGTAAGGGATCCGAGGTCGGGTAGAGGGGTTGTGTCCGCTTCCTTTCTTCAGGTTCGTCTCTGGGGTCGTTCGTCGGGGAGGTACCTCGGTGGGCAATAAGAGACAAATAAAGGACCTGTTAGTCTGGTCGGTAACTCTATATACAATGCTTCCACCGTCAACCGGGTAGTGAGGGACAGAAAGGAATGATTGTGAGGAAGGAGGGGGGGGGGAAAGCGGTATCCAGAAGGGAGGTAGGGTGAGAGCGAGTCAAGTGCAGTTGTGACGGGCAGGGGTTTCACGCAGTGAGGTGCTATACAACTAATATACAGTGAGACGAAGTGCCTAGGGGATAGTCTATACATACAGTATATACAACGAGCACCTAGCGAGCTCTCAGGTGGAATTACGGTACTCACACGGTCTGCCGTGACTCTCCGCTGAGTCACGGCCGCTCTTCAGCCACCTCCTCGGGTCTCCACCAATCCTCGGTCCACACGTCTTCTTCGGGTGCCTCGTCTCCGTCTCCAGCTCCGGTTCGAGTGTCCTGCCACGATACTCCAACGGCGGTCGTCTGCCAACTCTCTGCTTTTACCTGTTCCGGCGCTGCCACGGGGTTGGAACTTCCGGGGTTAGAGGGTTGTCCTTCCTGTGGTCGAAAGTCACTGATTGGCTACTGCAAGAGAGAGGAAGGCGGAGTTTCATTGGACATGGTAGTAGCGCCTATGTTCGTTACTGTCATGGGAAATGGTCGCGGCGCCGCAGTCCTGGCGGGAAGGAAGCTGATACAGGTGTGTGGGAGTGCTCGTAGGATAGGGGGCTCCGGGACTCCGTCTTACAGTTACTCAGGCTTTTTCTTGTTTCATTTAAATCCTGTAAAACAGCCAAACGGTCTTTGATATCAAAGGATTTTTCTTCTACCACTGAAGTGTGCCAATCAAGATCCTGAATGCGCATTCTAGTACCGAACAATAGTTCGTATGGAGTGAGACCTTTTAGAGAATTTCTTGGCAGATTATTAAGACTACGTTGGACACTTGTTAAATGTTTGACCCACCCATCACCCGAACCTAATACCCTCGCCGTTATAGATTGCTTTATGTCCCTTTTTTTCTTTTCCACTACCGCATTTCCCTCAGGATGGAAGGGAGAAGAGAACCGCAATGCAATGCCCATGCTGTTCATGGCCTCTTTGTAAGCTCGAGAGCTAAACGCAGGACCCTGATCAGAATGTAGCATGCCAATTGCGTATATGCCGATAAAGACTCGCAAATCTTTTTATAACAGTTCTGGCATCAGCCGAGTGCTACTGGTCTACATTTTTAGGTTAATTGTGTCTTAATAATTATTGGGACGCATTTCATTGGTTGGATTTCTGCATTATAGATAGCCTGAAGCTTTCTAACAAAGATGTCCGAGCAATAGTCTGGTCCGGTTCACAGCTGCGATCTCTGTTGCAGTCTGGACAATCCATTGCAAATTTGTAAATTTGCACGCTCATTCCCGGCCACCAGTATTCTGATTGTAATTCTATTAAAGATTTCAAGATCTGTTGGTGCCTCGGACCCAGTCCCATGTGTGCGCTTTCAATCAAGAAAACTCTCCGGTTCGTGTTTGGAATTACTCTATCCTGCACTCCAGGGATTTGAGCAAAAGGGACGGAGGTTGCATCAATTATGTATGTATTACTGAGTGGATAGTTGAGAGGTAATGCTGCATAATTGCCTTTTAATGAGGCTTTTACCGCCAGCATGGTTTCCCCATCTATGTGTTTTTATGAACGCTTTTCAGTGGCTACGGAAGCCGGTTGAACCGCTTCCGCTGTGGCTGTGTTAGCCAATGAATTTCCTGCAACGTGAACGCCATCACGTTGATGACTCAGTGCGTTTATCACATGAGTCTTCTGTAGTTCTTTCTTCAAAAGAACTACTTGCTCCCAAAGAGTTTTATGCTTTATTGTGGCACCTTTGTCATCTTTGTAACTGTTTTTACTCCATGTCTGCATGTCACTGTTGTAATACTTGACGCAGAAATGCTTATCGCACACTATTAGTGTCGGGAATTCATGATCTGCATTTTCAAGCGCCATCTTTAAAGATCTTATTTCAGCTCGCTGAGCTGAAAAGTTTCTGAAAGATTCAGTTTTGGTAACAATCGCGCACGCTACTTTGTAGGATTTTTCCTCTACATCGTAGTGTTGTGCAAATCTGTCCATGTAGATTACACATGTGTACTGTTCGAGGGGCAGAAGTTCGATTGGCAGAGGATATTCTTGTCCGTATTCTAGATTATCAAATTTTTTCAGTATCGGGTCAAAATAGTATTTCACGTCTTCTGTAGCAAGGGAAGATTCCCATTGTACCCATTTTGGATCTATTGCCACTGTATTCAGATTGCGTGGACTTGTTAATGCCTCATGGGCTGATTCTGCAGTATAAACAGTTATTCTCTTGCCTTGGGCCAGGGCTCTTTCTTTTGCTACAGTAGTTTGAACCGCTGTCAGAATTTTTTCTGTAGAACTGGATTTCATTTCAGCTCTAGTGTACAAATGTGATTTGTAAGCTATAGGTACAGTTTCTCCCTCATTAGAGGTTAGGTATGTGAATCCGCATCTTCCTGGGATTACTCGGATTAGAAGATTGCGTGTCTTTTCGCGTGTTTGCAATTTTGTTTTGGTTAACATATCTGTTTGTAGTGATCTTAAAATTTCTGTGTGTTTCTGAGTCCAATTTATTGGTTTTGTAGCGTTCTAATCTAGGACCCTGATCGATACTGTGACCTTATGCCCCTATACGGCTATAAATCCATTTATTCCCTATATTGGCATAACCGATCAAATGTAATATTCAGAAACTCGTCTCTGGCCTCACACGAACAGAGCCACATTTCAGAATCGCTTTCTCTGCCACTTCCTTTGCAACCAATTAGTGCAATGAGATAGCAGAAGTTACTATCTAAGATTCCTAGATTAACACTCCGAGTTCTTCAACAAGATAAAAACTCAGCAACCTGGAAATCCCGGCTTGCTATGTTTTGATTAGTAATAGAACTCTAATGAGCACTGATAGACGATCACTTCCTAGTGACATCTTTATTGACGTCTTATGTCCAAAAATGTACGTCAAACAAGGCACCTTTCAGGTATAAATATTACCAACGTTGCCTTAAGCAAACGCTGCTAGCTGCCTCAATGCCATCGCTGCTGAAGAAGCTGCTGTTATGCTGATGATACCATAGCTGCTATCGCTACTGCTATCGCTGCTAACTAGCGAACGATGGTGTGGTGAACTTAGGAGCTGAACAGCCGTCCCCCTGCAAAGAGCCCAGCAGATGCAAGCTGCCCGCGGACGCTGCCCCTCCTCCTCCTCCTCGACGCGCTGAGAGAGACGCTGTCTTTTCTCCTGCCGAGAAATCCAGCTCCGGCGTTTCCAAGCCACTCTTGCGAGTGACTGGGATATCGACCCCCTGAAGGAGATACCAGACCTCCATCATTCTATTCCAGAGGTATGGTGTTGACTAAACTCTTAGAGAGAATTCTTGAAGCAAACCTTCGCAAAACCAACTTAACTTAAAGCTACTTACTTACTCCCCTCCCAAGTATTAGGCTTAGGTCAAGTACACTGGGGTAGGCGTAGTTAGAAGCACCAGGTGAGTATTTTAGCCTAATGTATATATGGATGTATATATGTTTTATCCATTTTAAACCATTGTATGGCTAAGAAACCATATCAATGCTTTTACAGTATTATTTCGCAATACTCATCTTACTGTACGTACTTTTTATAATAACAAGTCTTGCAATTGTGGCAATTCATTTATCTTGTACGAGAAGAAAGACTGTTCAATAAATGTTACCCTTTATTGACAACGCCCGTCTCTCCATTCTCTACATATTGTGAAAGTAAACTGCACAACCACTGACTGAGTAAAATAACTGTCTATTGTTCACACGACTCTAGAGATTGACTCATATCTGAGGAGCAAAGTTGTCATGTTGCACGGTTGTTGGAAAACTGAATCCCTTCTTGGCTGTGCCAGGGAAGCTGATCACTTCCTATTCAGTCAAGAAAGTTTCCAGTGACCTCTGAGCTAGTTGGTAACAACCCCAATTAAGTTTAGCATAGTCAGTGGAGGCCTGGAAGATCCGCACTTCTACGTCGATACTACTGTTTATGTTATTCCAATGCGCAGGGCCTATTGGGAAAATAGGAACTACACTACATGGCGCCCAACGTTTGGTAAGGCGATAAACTAACGCAAGACGTTAGAGTAACTCAGTCGTGCATATTTCACACAGACCCCTTTCTCCCGTAAATACTCCAATAGACGTCTCGAGTGGGTGAAAGGTTAAAATCCGCCCGAACTCAGTAGGAAGAGATTCCTATGTAAAGCTCTGGTTTATTCAACGTTGAAGGATACAGTGTTCCAAAATATTGTGCATCTAATCTTTGTCTCCTTGGAGACCTACTCTGCAAAGCCTGCATTTATAAAATGTCAGACAGTGAAGAAGAAAGGGAAGCAGCTAGACTGGCAACCCTACTAATAGAGGAAGACACGAGTCTCCTACAGACTGAACCGGATGCAATAATCATCCCGGTACATTTAAGAAAATCTATAACATTAAAACTTATAGAAAATGGACTGACACCACAAAGTGGCACAGTCGTCTTCGTGATAGAGGCACACGAATATCGGCAGACAGAGGTATTCTATTCATGGATAAAATTTCCAGCGGCAAACGCTAGAACAAAAGAGTTTCACTATTACAAAATAGAGAAACCACCGGATGAATACGCTCCTTTCGAGAAGACTGAAATCCCATTAAAATACCAAGAACATTTACTTTGGTTTAAAGGCGCCCTAAAACATAATGATCATATTACCAACGTGGCCGGTTCTAGTCAGCTACACACCACATCCGGACATTGAAAAAATTTCAAAAGAAGAGCTGTTAGTACAGCTAAAAACACTTATAATCATCAGGGGAACACTAATAAAATCACACCACAGAACATACAATCATGTCTTGGTAAAACACCCATAAAACGGGAACAAATTCCTTTCTGGTTAGCGCAAAAAATCACTCAAATAGAGGCAGTATTTCCGGATACTACCCCTATCGAGAAACACAGAATCTTGACCATCTGCCTTCCTATGGGAATCGCACCACACGTGGAGGACTGTGACACTTGGGGTACAGTCTTTGCTTCCATCTACACAAAAACACATGGTGTTCTGTCTATGGCGGTAATACCAGATGTACTACGACATATTCAAAATGAATACGGTCCTGAACCTGCTTTAACTCTTGGTATGAAATTACTGAAAGACTTCAAGCAGGTCTCGGCTATATTAGTAGCCAACATAAAAGGAGAAGCAGCATCTGTGGCGATCCGCCAGAAGTTGAAGGAAACAGATATAACAGATCAGCCAATTGAGCTTGCCAGAATCATAGAGAAATGCTATGAAGAACTAGGTAGAGACAGCTTGGGTGGAAAACCAGTAAAGCCCCAACTGCTTGAAAATCCTGAAAAATTATTTATTAAAAATAATTCAAACACTCCTAAAAAGAGCTGGGATGGAAATAAACAATCCACTCCCAAGGAAAAAGTTTTCCAGTCCAGAGGAAGGTTTCCTCGACGGAGGGAAAGAACTCCGACTCGAGAACACCAGTCTCCCCAAAGGGAGCCCTCTGAGAAAAGATACAACCTTAGAAATAGGGATAATTTGAAATAACCTGATAGATATCAAAGTATTGGTACACGTCCCTCTCGATCTTTTTCGCAGAAATCGGAAAGAAGAGGACGGTCAGACCCAGGAGAGCACACCAAGTCCAAAGACAAGGAACCTGCTCAGAGTAAAAAATCTCAATTTCCAAAAAAGAAGGTAGCCAGTATTAGAGTAATCAACCATGCCGAGAATACTGAGGACACAGTTGAAAAACGGGGAGTAGGCACAGACAATGTTAGACAGTGCAGCAGAAATCAGTATAGCCCGCAAGATCTTGATGAGTCATCTGGAGACAGTGGACAAGAATGAATACATTCAGGTTGAAACTGCCGACACCAGACTTAGCGAGCCCCATAAGATATACGAAATAACATTGCGTATAGAGGGTGATAAGACTAGGAAAATAAACGGTCTATTTTGGGATAAACTCTCAAAAGGCTATGATATTCTGTTAGCTGAAAAAGATTGGCCCCCGGAGTTTGTCAGGGAGTGCCCTTGTGGCGAAGAAATGATTATGCCTGCCTTCTCGAATCACATTCCGATTTACAAAAAATATACTTATGCTAGGAAATGGGCAGTGGCCCAGGCACCGGCATTATATAAAAATCATGTAGGATGGGATGAGGACTCACCTCCTCTCAAAATCCAATTAAAAAGTGAACCAATTGCCCAAAGGCAGTATCCCATTAAGCAAGAAGCTAAAAAACAAGTCAAGGAGATCTTAGATCAACTTGAATACCAGGTGGTGATTGAAACATGCACCTCTCAAATGAACAATCCTTTGTTTCCTGTCTCCAAGCCAGACAATTCATATCGTCTAGTTTTGGACTACAGACACCTTAATGCATGTTGCAAATCATTTGCAGTACAAAATCCGCATAGTGCTGCACTAATGAACAACATAGTTAGGGAAAAATATAAAACGACATTAGACATATCTAATGGTTTCTTTTGTCAAAACATTGCACCAGAAAGCAGGTATTTGACCGCTTTCTCCGTAATGGGGTCTCAGAAAAATTTCTGTAGGCTCCCACAGGGGTTCAAGAACAGCCCAGGACTATTCTCAGCTAGAGTAACAGAGTTACTACAAATATATGAAGATGAGGCATTATCTTACGTAGATGATATTTATCTCACAGACGACGACTTGGATACTCACTTGAAAAGAGTGAACACCATTATACTGGGGCTTGCAGCAGAGGGTTACAAATTCAACTTTAAAAAGTCTCGAATTGCCCATCTGACAGTATTATTTTTAGGATACGAATTATCAAGTGAAGGAAAAAGCCTAGCGGACAACTTCTTAGAGAAGTGCGCTGTATTCCAAGCTCCAAAAACGCTGAAGAATTTACAATCCATACTAGGTTTTCTGAATTTCGGAAGAACTTACATTCTAAATTACGCAGAGAGGGTTAAACCTCTCTACGAACTAATTAAACCTGATTTCAAACAAATCAATTGGACTCAAAAACACACAGAAATTTTGAGATCACTGCAAACAGACATGTTAGCAAAAACAAAATTAGATACACGTGACAACACACGCGATCTTGTAATCCGAGTCATCCCAGGAGGATGCGGATTCACGTACCTGACCTCTAATGAGGGAGAAAAGGTAAGAATTTCAATTAAATCTCACTTGTACACACAGGCAGAAAAAACATTCAGTCACACAGAAAATACTGTGAAAGCAGTGCAAATTGCATTAGCAAATGAACGAGAATTAGCACCCGGCAAACGGATTAATATCCTCACAGCGGAATCCGCCTTCGAGGCGCTATTCAGCCCAGTAAACCTGCCTACAGTGTCACTGGATCCGAAATGGATACAGTGTATAGATTCTCTTGGAGTGGAAGATGTGAAATACTATTTCGCCCCGCAATTCAAAGAACTGAATGATTTAGAATATGAAGAAGAATATCCTCTGCCAATCGAACTTCTGCCTCTCCCACAGTACGCCTGTATAATCTATACAGATAGATTTGTACAGCATTTTAACGTAGAAAGCAAATCGTACGATGCAGCCTGTGCGATTGTTAAAGGTCGTTGGCTATGCGGTAAATTCAGACCGAAAATAACAAAAACTGAATCAGTAAGAAACTGTTCGGCTCAGAGAGCTGAAATCAGATCTTTAAAGATGGCGCTTGAAAATGCAGAACGTGAATTCCCGACACTAATCGTGTGCGATTCTCATTTTTGCGTCAACTCTTACAATAATAAACTGCAGAGCTGGATTGAAAACGATTATACAGATGACACAGGTGCCACAATAAAGCATAAATTGCTCTGGAAACAGGTAGCTCTTTTTCAGAAAGAACTACAAAAGACTCACGTGATACACGCACAGAGTCTTCAACGTGATGGCGTTCACGTTGCAGGGAATTCATTGGCTAATACAGCCACAGCGGAAGCAACTAAACCGGCTTCCGTAGCCACAAAAAAGCGTGCAGAAAAATACATAGACGGGGAAACCATGCTGGCAGTAAAAACGACCGTAAAAGGCGACTGTGCAGCACTACCCGTGAACTATCCACTCAATTATGCATACGTTATCGATGCAAACTCCGTTCCTTTTGCTCGAATCCCTGGAGTGGGGGATAGGGTAATTCCAAACAGGGACCGGAGGGGCTTCCTCACATAGGAAGCACATATGGGATTGCGTCTGAGACACCAAACAATCAGGGACTCTCTGAGAGAATTAGAATCAGAGTATTATTATTATTATTATTATTATTATTATTAAGGAGTTTTATATCGTGCCTGGTTACCCTTGGGCATCCCCGCGCTCATCCAGAGAGAGACGCCATGACACGAGCCACAGGAATTAGGCAGGAAACAGGTAGGTTTTAATAGCTTGCGGAAGCGTAAGAAGCTCGTTTCCGAGCGCAGGTACAGAGGAAGAGAGTTCCATAGGATGGCCACATTGATGGAGAATCTTCTGCCACCAGTTCTTACCTTCCTTACCCTCGTGACCTGCAGCAGATGTTGATGGTCTGAGCGGAGGGAACGGGAGGCCTTATAGGATTGAACCATGTCCCGTAGGATAGGTGGGCCTTTCCCCTGCAAGATTTTGTGGGCCATACAGAGTGCCTTGAATTTCACCCTCTCCCTAACAGGGAGCCAGTGCAGGGCCTTCAGCGCAGGTCGAGCTGACTGACGCCTGGGAAGGTCCATCAGGAGCCTAGCGGCCGCATTCTGCACTTGCTGCAGTTTGTTTAGGGTGGACTCTGGAGCCCCCAGAAACAACGTGTTACTGAAGTCCAGCCGAGAGATGATGAGCCCCTGGATGAGTAACCTCCTAGAAGCCACTGGGAGGAGAGGTAAGATCTTCCGGGCTGATCGGAGCAGACCGAAACACACGCCTGCGGTCTTTTTAGCGTGTGTCTTGAAAGAAAGGTCCTGCTCCAACCACACCCCCAAGCTCTTGATCTCCTGTTTGGGGGTGGGAGCCGCTCCCAGGCAGCTGGGCCAGCTGCTCGGGGATAAGGAGGGAGGGGAATTACCCAACATCATCAGTTCCGTTTTGGAGCCGTTAAGCTTGAGTGCTGAGCTACACATCCACGTGAAGATCTTATCCAAACACGTGTGCAGCCGGTCGGGATGGTAAGCCGACTGGGGAAGCCCTACCACCAGCTGAGTATCATCAGCGTAGCTGATAATTTTGATACCCAGGGGCAGTATCACACTGTCCAGGGGGGCCATGTAAATGTTAAATAAAGTAGGGCTCAGCGATGAGCCCTGTGGCACACCACACTGGAGAGGGACCGATGATGATTTCTCGTGGCCTTCCCATACCTCAAACGTCCGGCCTTCCAAAAAGGACGCAAACCACTTCAGGGCCATCCCGGAGACCCCCACCCCCGACAGCCGTTGGAGAAGCACCTGATGGTCTATGGTGTCAAATGCCGCACTGAGGTCCAGGAGGATCACTGCCACCGATCCCCCTGAATCCAAAATGCTCCTGGCATTCTCCACGACTGCCAACAGGGCAGTATCAGTCCCCTGACCGGGGCGAAAGCCCGTTTGGGAGTCACCCAGAAGGGAGTTGGACTCCAGGAAGCCCGATAGGCGACTATTCACCAACTTCCCCGCCACCTTGCTGAGGCCGGGGAGCAGGGAAATAGGCCTAAAGTTGGCAAGGTCGGCGGGGTCCAGGTTAGGCTTCTTCAAGAGAGCCTTGACAACCGCTCCCTTCCAACTAGGGGGCACCACTCCTTGGGTGAGAGATAGGTTTATCAGGTCCGTCACTGGGCCACCGATGGTGGGGGCTACCTGCTTAAGATATTTCATTGGTGCAGGGTCTTTCGGGGAACCACTTTTCAAGGTCGTCAAGACTGTGAGAACATCTTCCACAGTGACAGGGCCGAAGGAAACCAACTCCGCTGACCGCACCCTGGGCTGAGACTCTGGGATACCACCAGAGGGAGTCTCCTCGACTAGCCGAGGGAGAGATGCCAAGATGTTGTCTATTTTGGTTTTGAAGAAGGAGGCAAGTTCGGAACATTTCTCACGTGGGTCATCGTGAATGACCTGAGGTTCGGGAGTTTTAAGAAGTTCTTTAATGACCCTAAACGATTCTTTTGAGGAGTTGGCCGCAGAGCCTATTCTCTCTTCAAAGAACACAGATTTTGCTACCCGAATAGCGGTTTTGTAGGTACTAAGAGCCGCCTGATATTCTCTCCGGCTCGTTTCGCTCCAATCTTTCCTCCAGGTCCGTTCCAGCCTCTTGCAGCCTTTCCTCAAAGTTCTCAGCTCAGATGTGTACCAGGGCGCAGATCCCACTCTCTTACCCCTGGTGAGTTGTTTCTTCTTGGGGAGGAGAGCATCAAGCGAGTTGGTGAGCCAGATGTTTAAATTCTCATCGGCAACTAACGGGTTGGACCCAGGGGGAGGCCGGGACGCCTCCAGATGTACCGCCCAAGTGTCCACTGGGAGCCTGGACCAGGCTCTTTCCACGGTGTATACCCTGGGGGCCGATGCAGCTGGGACATCAAACTGCCAGTACTGGTGGCCGGAAATGAGTGAAGGCATTCACGAGTTTGCAAAAAACTGTGAAGACTGCAACAGAGATCGCAGTGAAGAACTGGCCAGTGTAGTGTCAGAAGCCCTAATAGAAAGCATCAGGCAATCTATCCGCGCTATCAAAAAAGAGAAACGCGTCCCATTGTACATCGTTAAGGCTAAACACACTTAAAAAATGTGGCCTCCAGCGCTCGGCTGACACCAGAACGGTTATAAAAGATCTGCGAGTCTTTATCGGCACATACGCAATGGCCATGTTCCATTCTGACCAGGGTCCTGCTTTTAGCTCTCAAGCTTATAAGGAGGCCATGGCCAGCATGGGAGTTGGGTTGCGGTATTCTTGTCCGTCACACCCCGAAGGGAATAGTGTGGTAGAAAGAAAAAAACGAGACATAAAGCGATCTATAACAGCGAAGGTATTAGGTTCAGGCGCTGGCTGGGTCAAACATCTAATAAGTGTCCAAATCAGTCTTAATAACTTGCCAAGAAATTCTCTAAAAGGTTTCAGCCCATACGAACTATTGTTCGGAACTAGAATGAGAGTTCAGGACTTAGATAGTCAGTGGTACAAGATAAGAAAACAGACTTTGACATCAAAGATCGTTTGGCTGTTTTACAGGACTTGAACGAAACAAGAAAATCCTTAAGCAACATAAAGTTAAAGTAACAGCCAGATACCACTGACGAGGCACCACAAGCAACAGCCCCAGCAAGGCCTGTCTGGATTCCAAAGATTGGGGATCTAGTCAGAGAAAAAATAGCGGTGAAAAAGGAATTTGGGTCTTCTTACAGAAAAGCAGTACCTGTCTTGAAAGTCACCGGAACAAGATCAGTAGTACTACCGCCCCTTGCTGGTAAAAAGGAGAACAGAGTTGTATCTATCGACCTGGTAAAACCACAAGCATGTGGCCTATAATCAACAGTAGGCCCAGTGGACTCCCAAGAAACAACAGAATACCCAAACTTGCAACAATCCAAGAGGTTCAAACTGAAAGACTAATCACATTCGATCAGCCTGCAGTGCACAGAGAAGGACTATGCAATAATGCCATGGAACTCGTGCCTCTTGAGACACAGATTGAAACAGTTCGTCAAGAAATACCAGTCTACAATAATGTGGCATCAGAAAGTGCTACCGAAAGACAGATTGAAAGACCAATCGCAACAATTGACAGAACTGCCTCTGGTTATTTCATCGACTTCAACAACTTTTCCGAGGATCAAAGTAACCCCGAAGTGATGCCAGAAATAAAAAAGACTTTTAAAGAAAAAGCAACGGAACTCTTTCATCAACTGAAGGAAATCTACCTTATTTCCCCTTGGTTAGAGTTCTGGCTCGGTCTAGGTGTATTTTTCCTCCTGCTTTGGCTCATCATGGTACTTTGTTTGGGAAAATGTATTGAGGGAAAATATAGTACAATGGACACAGCAAGTCAGAACATCAACCTAGTCCTCAAACGACACAGATCATCCCACGTGAAGAAAAGAGAACTGTCAACAGTAAACGTCACAGCCATTCCAATACCCGGTGGGGTAGGATGGGAGAAAACTGACTATGAGATCTATGGTCCGGTAGAGATCCTGAAGTATCCTCATCAACTGAAGGTTTCCTTAAGTGACTTTGTAAAACCTAGTACATTCTCTGATGATTGGGACTTTAACAGTATTAATGACATGATTTAGTAATGTCAGCTAGATTCACAGAACATGATTATTTACAAGGTTTGTCTAGTTATGAACAGTTGTTCTGTTATACACATTATGGCGATCATTATTTGCATAAATCTGCACAGCCTAGAATTTTTTTTAAGTATAATCAATGGGAACATTGTGCTACACCACCTAAAAGCAGTTCTAAAACTTTTCAATTTTTCAAAAGTGCTTTATTCGAGTATTTACTCATAAAAGCAGACAAACAAACACATAATAAAATACAATTAAATTACAGAGTCAGACATGACTTTAAGCACAATACACGTTAAAAAGACAGTTTAAAATAACATTTCATCCTGTTATTTACAATCAAAGGTGCAAAGTTCATATAGTAAAAAGTCATATTTAGAAGCAATCCTATTTCACAGTTAAAAATCAATGTAAAATTTTTTCGTCAGGTAGACACCTAGCATGGGAACAGAGAATAGATAAACTAGCAGTCTCTGTTCGGCTAGGCAGAGAGTAGTCACCCTGCTAGCAATCTCTGCCTAGTTACCCACGCCCACCCCAAGTACTTGGCAGTCGCTATAATAATCCAATTTAAGGAGGTAGATTTAACAATGCGTAGAGCTACCATGCTGCTTTTAGTGCCCAGATTTCTACACATGGGAGCCAACCAAACACGTCTAGGAACAGAATATGCATGACAGGCAAACAAGAAGTGACCCAACGTCTCTTTTCCTTCCCCACAAACTGGGCAAATAGCTGGACCTCCATTTCTCCATTTTGATGTTAAATTACCCAGAGGTAAAGAGCCAGCCCTCATTTGGAAAAACAGTTTCCTATCCATGGGTTTGGTTATAATATCCCAGTAAATTTCAAACATCGGAAACAGTTTAGCTTCAAGGAAGGCAGTCGTCATAGACACATTATTATTGTTAAGGAGACTCTTATTTTCAGCCTGTTCCCAGAAAAGGTTTTTTATGAACAACTTGGATGGGAAGGATGACCCGGTTGGATCGGACCACAGTTCGCTTAACCCTAGTTCACTTAATGCTATTTTTAATGATCTAAACCATCTGATTTTATGAAATCGGTCTGCTTTGATCACATCAGCAAATCCTTCTGCATATTGTGACAACTCAGGGGTGGTCCAGATTCTACGCCAATATAATATCGGTCGAAGTTTACACATTGCCGAGATTTCCTTCCTGCCAAGGTCATATCTGAGTGGCAAGAGGGGGCTGCTCTGTGGGGTGCCAGTTAGTTTTCGGAGGAAGTTATTCTCTGACGTCTGTAGCTCCTGGAGGTTTTCTTGCCCCCACAGCTCTGCCCCATACAGTGCTGACCCTATTGCCTTAGCCTCATATATGATTAATGGCGGTTTGATTGGTTTAGTTAAGGATTTCCTGTGCTCCTTAATGATGGTACCAGCCAGTTGTTTGTGTCTTAATACTGCAAGATTTAAGTGGTGGTTCCATCTGTTATCATTTGAAATGTGTATCCCCAGATAAGTAAAAGAATTCACTACTTCAAGGCAACGCCCACTCATGGATATTTTGGATTTGAAATTCCTACAAGGATTAAAAACCACAAGTTTTGTTTTAGCTGCGTTTACCTCCAAGCCATGATCACTACAAAATTTGTCAAAAATTACCAATGCCTTTTGCAGACCGCTAGGGGATTTTGATAAAATTAAGGTGTCGTCTGCGAACATTAAAATAGGAACTTTTGCACCTGCGAGTGAGGGAGCATCTACGGGCTCAGCTTGCATACGGGGAACAATTCCGTTTATGAAAAGAGTAAACAATGTCGGTGCCATTGAACAGCCCTGTCGAACCCCACGCTCAACAGGGAAGTCAATAGTATTGTTGCCGTAACCACCCCATTGGATCTTAGCATAAGTGCCCTCATGGAGTCTCATGATCAAAGTTAAAATAGTCATCGGGACCCCCAGAGCTGCCAACACCTCCCACAATTTTGCCCTCGGCACCAGGTCGAATGCAGCCCGTAGGTCAACAAAAGCTGCGTAGAGACTGCATCCGCCCAGGACCACGGTCCGCCATTGTATCAATTGGAAGCGGAAGACCTGGTCCACAGTGCTGGTTGCTCTGCGAAACCCAGCCTGAAAAGGAGATAAGACGTTCTGCTCCTCAGCCCAATCAAGCAAGTTATTAATGATTACACATCCTACCACTTTTTGGACCGTGTCTATTAGGCTGATTGGGCGGTAATTACAGGGTTGGGCACGATCCCCCTTTTTATATACTGGGATAATGACAGCACCCCGCCAGGATACCGGGATTTCAGCGCCCCTGGCAATATGGTTTAGTAGAAGGCAGATGTACTTGCTCCACCTGTCGGTGTCATTTAAAAAGACATCCGCCGGAACTCCGTCGTTACCCGGGGCACGGCCCCTGTGCACAGATTTCAGGGCAGTCAGGACTTCGTTCTGCATAAAGATGTCTTCGTCTGCGAACAGATATATTAGGCTAGAGTTGTTAACGGGCTGATCCCTGGAAGAGTACTGCTCGCTGAAGAATTTAACCCAAGCATCATGAGGGACATTATTGTTGGGAGTCTCTGGAGATCTATCGTGGCCCCATTTGACAATATGCCAAAATTGTCTAGAGTTTTTACATTCACTAGCACATCTCAGTTTCTGCCAGTGGTCTTCGTCCCAATCTCTTTTTGCCCTGGCAATGCAGTTTTTATAGTGCTTCCTGGCAAACCGAATCTCACTCAAATTATTACTTTTGATTGCAGCTCCTAATTTAAATCTTGCTGCCCTGCAATCTTGATTGTACCACTTTGCTGATTTAAATGGACGAGCCCTATTATTTCGTGCGGGTTTTAAGAAGAAATTTTTGACTTCATTAAAAAGAGTCGTATGAACTATGGTAATGTCTTCATGTCCTTGTGCATACCCAGCAATATTTTCCAGTGCCAGAATGGCCTTGTCTGCCACTGCTCCTATCTTTTCCAGGGCCTGCTGGTCAGTCTTAACACCAGACCACCTTAGCCTACGCATGTTATTGGATGGCGTGATCGTTGGGGGCACAGGTAGGTCACAAGGGTTTGGAGCAATTACGTTAGGTGTCCACCAGTTATGTGAAACACATAACGGGTCATGGTCGCTTTCTATCCTAGCTGTTACTACCATGTCACTGAGAGATGACCATATCGATATACTACAGATGACATAGTCAATGCGACTTTTACTTCGCCCGTTGTTAAACGTCATGGCGGGAACACGGTCTGATTGAGTTCGGCCATTCAGGGCTCGTAGCCCATGCTCTAAACACATAGCGTTTAGACCTAGGATGTCAGCCGTCCACCGAGTTATCGGAGTGGAATCTAGTGTGGGGATGTTCCAAAGCTTATCTTCCTCTGCTCCCAGAGGAGAATCACCAGTGATGAGAGGTTCGAATGTCCGGTTCAAATCACCTGCAATTAGAATGTTTTTTCCTGCAGATTGTGTCTCAAGAAGTGTAAAAAGGCACATATTAACCTCAGATTTGCCTTTGCTGCCACCTCTAGCATAGATGTTATAAATATCTATGGAGATGGGTAGATCACTAGTCAGTCTGATTAGCTGGATATCTTGGTCAAGTTCCACACATTTTACAGCAATTTTTAAAGACTGCCTAATCCATATGGTAAGGCCCCCCATCGGCCGCCCTTTTGGTCCCTTGATAGCAGGAACATGAAAATTTACGTACCCCAATGCAAAAGTAGGTTCACACGCCCAAGTCTCTTGAAAGATACAAAGGTCGTACTTGTTAATAAATTCAAACCAGTCAGCGCTGTCCATTTTGGAAAATATTCCAGCCACATTCCATGACAAAAGATTCCCTGAATTAGGTGTCGTAAGAGTACAGGGGTTTGTAATAGGCTTGTGTGACGTCCTACCCCCAGTAACCTGATTTATAGTTATAACGTTAGATAGCCCAGGTGAATCATCAGTCAGAAACCCCTGGGGGCTATTTGTTATTAGATTACAGGCTAAATCAGACGAACTTTTGCCACAGAGGGGCAAGGGGATAGAATTACAAGTGGATGGTTGTCAATCGCAATCGTTTAAGTTAGACAATTCAGAAAAACGATTTTCCAACCCCAGTCCACTGAAGCGACATCCTTTCTCCCTCTCTTGGTCACAATGTTCCATTTGGTTCTTAAAATACTTGAGTTTGGTCCACTTCCCTTTCTAGGATAGAAGAAGTCCAAAGTCAATGGAACGATTGAAGTTGTTCGCCTTTGTGGTGGTAAAATGTTAGGTAAGATGTTAGGCAAGACCCCAGGGTCAGAGAAGTGGAGAACGACGCACTCCCCTTTGAACTTTTTCACCCTGTCCCCGATCCACTGTACCCTTCTTGCATTGACGAGCTCTTCAGAGAGTTGCTGCTTTCCCCAGGGAGTGATTACCATGTTGTTGGTTAGCCATGATAAGGATTTGTTTATTAGAGAAGATGTTGTTTCCCGCTCACCTTGAGCCAAGGGAGGAACGTTGGCAAGGACAAGTACCAGTGGGGATGCTTCAACCACAAGCTCGAAAGTCCCTTTTTCAGTGAATGGGTCTTCAACAACAGGAGCAGGGATCGGGGTAATATGGGAATCACCAGGGAGAGTACTATTACTTGCCATTAGGGGGTTTGATACAGGGGCAGGGATGAGTCCACTGATAGCTGTAGTTACTGATTTGTTTAGAGATTCCTCTATCTTGGCAGAGACATTTTCCGGAAGTTTCACTATCTCACCCATGGTTTTTTGTAATAGACATTCCAGTCGGTTAACCTCAGAAGTTAACTTATCTATTTTGCTAACCAGGGGTTTGACCACACCTTTGATTTTAGTGTCCATCAGAGTCAGTAGTTTATTAAATTGGACATTTGAAAGTGTGACATACGCCTCATTAGTCAGGTCAGGCTCCTCTTCCTCAGAGTGTTTCCTCGGGGGGTTTGCAACTTTATTCTTAGCTGACCTGAGACACTCCCGTTTACCCGGGACGGGTGCTGGAGGGGAAGTGGAAGGATCATGACTAATAGTTATATCAGTCAGTACTTCATTAACACTAAGGTCTTCAGGTCCAGCAACAGTACCACTGGGCTGTATAATGATAGTATCCGGAAACGAGTCAGGTGTAGCACTATTAGTGCTATTGTTGATTTGAAGGCCAAAGGGATCATCTGCCTCGATGTCAATAAAGGGAGATTGGGTAGATGAATCTATTCCCAAAGAAGCTCTTCTGTGGTTGTTAATTTTTTCAACAACTTGTACCAGATAGTTCTCAATAGAGTTGCTAGGAGTGGTTAACTTTTTAGGAGGCATAATACACTTTGTACACAACCAAAGTTAATATAACTTACGTAGCAATCTGCAGAGATGTGTTGATATGCAGAGGCGTCAGTTCCAGAGCAGCAAACCAAGAGACCAGGCCCAACCCAACCTTGGCCAACCTCGGACGGCCTCAGACGGCCCGCCCTTTGCCCGGGCTTCGCTCCGGGCGTCCCGCGAGACGGGAATGTCGCCGTATTTGTACGCCTCCTGGCGCGAAACTGACGCGGCAAATGCCGCTAGGGCAGCTGGGGTTTGTAGTTCTGCTCCGCGCTCCGCTCGGTGTTGCAGGCTTGACAGAGCAGGTCCGGTGAGCAGGAGGCGGCGGGCGGGCAGAAACGCTGGTGAAAGAGCCCCTGTTGCAGCGTGCAATCACAGTAGCGTTACTGACTTAGATTCCACAGAAGACACAGTTCTAAAACATTCTTTGAGAAATTCAAGTACTTCTCAGGGTTTAACACCAGTGATGCAGAAACGTTTTATTACAAACTGTTAGATAAAACAGGAATGAAAACAATGCTGACAAATACTAAATTAATATATTCAGAAGCATTTTATGAAAAAATGATGACATTTGGTTTTGATTATTGGAAAAATAACATTGAAACAAAGACCATTTGGGGTACGAAAGATTGACAGGTACAAGGCCTAGAAGCACTATTCAGAACCTGCATGATACCAGAACAAATGATGTTTTTAAATGATACAATTCACCAAACATCCTGTCTTGGCCTAGCTAAGATCAAAGACCTAAACAAACCGTCTATTCCGAAGCCAATACCTGATAATGCAACAACAGATATTGAGATAGACGTAACTAAAATTTTACATTTTAACAGAACACATCCTGATTGGAAAAAGTGGTTAATCTGGCCTACTGACACAAATAACTGTCAAGATAGATTCCTGAACAAAACACAGGGGTTAAAAATGACCAGACAAGACCCTAGATACTCCCAGAGACAACATCCAGGGATAGTAACAACATACAGTGTAGGGAAACTCTGCCTCGCATGGCTAGGATCATCCACAATGGCTGAAATTAAGCAACACTTATCTTTACTTAGAGATGGTGCTGATTTGCGCGATTTTATTATGGGACCACGCAAACAGCGTCAAAAGCGTTTCATAGCGACCAGTATCTATGCTGCGTACAACGAGGCTTGGAAAGTCACACAAATTGAAACATCAGAAAAAATACGAGAAATTGATCGTAGTAATTTGGAAAAATCACTTTCTGTAGTGGACAATGGGTTAATGACTCAGTCCTCCAGAATATATTCGTTGGACAATATTGTATCCTCTGCCTTTGATATAATAGACAGAGACTTGCTAATGTTACAGCATGGCCAGTCGCAATTACGTTCTATTGTACAATTAGGCTGGACGCTGCAAAATCTTCGTTCAGGCTATGTGCCTTGGCGTTTAATCAACACAACGTCATTGTTTTCCATTTTTAACCTTACTGATAAACAAATCAGCTTGGCACAGAAAGGAGCAGACTATACAATCCTGAGCATCGAAAAACTTGAGAGATTACCATTGACAATGTCAGAAAGTCCTGTCATTGAATGGATAATACACAGAATTATCACTATTCCGATAACAACTTTCCGATTTAAAAAGTGCCTTGAATATATACCTACTGGCCAGTATGAACGATTGGGTAAAGGATATGTTAAGTCAGCATGGAAATTACCATACACACATTCATGCTATAGTGACAGCGACAAAAATGTATTTCTTAGTGGTGAAAACTGTAAACGTTCACTAAGCGGTATACTTTTGTGCCAGGGTATTAATTTACACGGAGCCTGTGAAGGTAATTCTAACAACCTTTCATGCCACCAGCTTGTCACACCTGCAACGCAGATAGAGCCCTTCTTTATGCAACTTGCAAATGGGAGTTACATTCTAAGAACGGATCACAGATGTTGTGGCCTTTTGCCAGGAAAAGCGTATCTCGTAAGCGTAACTTCCATGGTCAAATGCTGTATGCAAGCATTGTTCCCGAGTGGCCCTGGAGACATAGAGACTCCCATCTGGCCTCGTCTGCATTTCTCTTCTATACGAATTGATACTTTAAGCAAAATGAAGTCTGTGCTTTTGCAGACAACAGTGCCCATCACGTCATCAAAAGAGGCGTATGATCTCCTAGTTGCAAGGACAGCTACGGAGGTTCATGACCTTTTATCAACAAATTGCCCCGTGCATTTCGTAGAAATGTTGAGCCAACTGCTTAACATGTCTAGTGCCACAGGCATCCCAGGCATATTTAAGACGATTTTTACGGGACTGCTAACACCATTTCAAGCAATTCTGGGAATCGTTCCAAATTTTGTCCACTCTGTTTTTGGCGGCATACCCCTATTTTTGGGACTTGTAGCAGGGATTTTATTTTTGACCCTCCTGCTTCGTTATGGCAAGCCACAGCTCAGACATGACTCCTACGAGGATGGAAGAAACAATCCTAGCAATCCGCTACCGGGACAGAATAACTAGAGTCCTTAGATTGGCCAGGCTGAGAGATCTAAACATGACCTGGTTCCTTTCATTCAGACCAATATGGCAAAATTGCATCTTACCTGTACTACGATGTATGCTATGCGGAGATGAGTGCATGTTGGACACCTGTCTTTCACTTCCATCAGCAGTACCAATGGATATCGATACTTTGCTAAGTCCGATAACGGCTCACGCATTGTGTTGTCCCCAGCGGCTACCAATCCTGATGACGGCATTCGTTGAGACTCCTGTGCTACGACTAGGTGGTAACAGTGGAGCGAGTGACAAAAGCAGCATCACCCAGGTACGACTTTCTGTGAGCAGTGCAGATCCCGACTTTGATGACAGCAGTCATTCTCACACCTGCCAAGTTACAGCACTATTGAATTTGGTCGAACTATCACCTGATTTTGTAGACCAATTCTTTGAGAGCCTGTCTGATATGATGTTCTCACCCGAACAGAAACAATAACTTTAGAGAAGCATTCCGACACACAGCGTTCCCATGAACTCTGGATTCGGCCTTCAGTTTTGAACAACAAAAACTGCTAAAATCGTTGGAACTCTAATTTCCCCATTCAAGCAATAATTCTTTTGAATTGAACACTTTTTAATATTCACCCTTTTTCTGGCACGAAAAATTCTTTGCTTAAGATAAAACTATTCATAGAGAACAGAAGCTTATAATTCTATTTCTATACACATCTAGAGACATAATAACTTTACACCGGCCTCTAGCACATTTTTACTGCAATGCATTTATATCTGATGAAATTATCTCGCCCTTCTTCTGTATTCAGAGATATTTCATGTGTAATTCTTTTTGCAGAATCGTTCATTGATTTCATATGCTATAATTTTTGAATGATTTCTATGCTTCAAAAACGTACAGTACCTAAATTTTCACGTATTACAATATACGCCTATTTCAAATGCATATATGTATTTTGGGGTGGGCAATGTTACACATGCATCTTATTGCTCTAGTTTTAGTAATTTGATGGACATGAATTTGTGGAGTGGGTGTAGCGTTCTAATCTAGGACCCTGATCGATACTGTGACCTTATGCCCCTATACGGCTATAAATCCATTTATTCCCTATATTGGCATAACCGATCAAATGCAATATTCAGAAACTCGTCTCTGGCCTCACACGAACAGAGCCACATTTCAGAATCGCTTTCTCTGCCACTTCCTTTGCAACCAATTAGTGCAATGACATAGCAGAAGTTACTATCTAAGATTCCTAGATTAACACTCCGAGTTCTTCAACAAGATAAAAACTCAGCAACCTGGAAATCCCCGCTTGCTATGTTTTGATTAGTAATAGAACTCTAATGAGCAGTGATAGACGATCACTTCCTAGTGACATCTTTATTGACGTCTTATGTCCAAAAACTTACGTCAAACAAGGCACCTTTCAGGTATAAATATTACCAACGTTGCCTTAAGCAAACGCTGCTAGCTGCCTCAATGCCATCGCTGCTGAAGAAGCTGCTGTTATGCTGATGATACCATAGCTGCTATCGCTACTGCTATCGCTGCTAACTAGCGAACGATGGTGTGGTGAACTTAGGAGCTGAACAGCCGTCCCCCTGCAAAGAGCCCAGCAGATGCAAGCTGCCTGCGGACGCTGCCACTCCTCCTCCTCGACGCGCTGAGAGAGACGCTGTCTTTTCTCCTGCAGAGAAATCCAGCTCCTGCGTTTCCAAGCCACTCTTGCGAGTGACTGGGATATCGACCCCCTGAAGGAGATACTAGACCTCCATCATTCTATTTCAGAGGTATGGTGTTGACTAAACCCTTAGAGAGAATTCTTGAAGCAAACCTTGGCAAAACCAACTTAACTTAAAACTACTTACTTACTCCCCTCCCAAGTATTAGGCTTAGGTCAGGTACACTGGGGTAGGCGTAGTTAGAAGCACCAGTTGAGTATTTTAGCCTAATGTATATATGAATGTATATATGTTTTATTCATTTTAAACCATTGTATGGCTAAGAAACCATATCAATGCTTTTACAGTATTATTTCGCAATACTCATCTTACTGTACGTACTTTTTATAATAACAAGTCTTGCAATTGTGGCAATTCATTTCTCTTGTACGAGAAGAAAGACTGTTCAATAAATGTTACCCTTTATTGACAACGCCCGTCTCTCCATTCTGTACATATTGTGAAAGTAAACTGCACAACCACTGACTGAGTAAAATAACTGTCTATTGTTCACACGACTCTAGAGATTGACTCTTATCTGAGGAGCAAAGTTGTCATGTTGCACGGTTGTTGGAAAACTGAATCCCTTCTTGGCTGTGCCAGGGAAGCTGATCACTTCCTATTCAGTCAAGAAAGTTTCCAGTGACCTCTGAGCTAGTTGGTAACAACCCCAATTAAGTTTAGCATAGTCAGTGGAGGCCTGGAAGATCCGCACTTCTACGTCGATACTACTGTTTATGTTATTCCAATGTGCAGGGCCTATTGGGAAAATAGGAACTACACTACTAATCAGGTCTTATTAATTCATAGAGAGGTTTAACTCTCTCTGCATAATTTAGTATGTATGTTCTTCAGAAATTCAGGAAACCTAGTATAGATTGCGTTTTTGGTGCTTAGAGTACAGCACATTTCTCTAAGAAATTGTCAGCTAGGCTCTTGCCTTCACTTGATAATTCATATCCTAAAAACAGGACAGTTTGATGGGCAATTCGTGACTTTTTAAAGTTGAATTTGTAACTCTCTGAAGCGAACCCAAGTATTATGGTGTTCACTCTTTTTAAGTGAGTCTCCAGGTCGTCATCTGTCAGATAGATGTCATCGACATAGGATAATGCCTCATCGTCGTATATTTGTAGTAACTCTGTTACCCTTGCTGAGAATAATCCTGGGCTATTCTTGAATCCCTGTGGGAGTCGACAGAAGTGTTTTTGTGACCCCATTATTGAGAAAGCGGTCAAATACCTGCTTTCAGGTGCAATGTTTTGACAAAAGAATCCATTAGAGATATCTAATGTCGTTTTATATTTTTTGCGCACAATGTTATTCATTAGTGCTGCACTGTGTGAGTTTTGTACTGCAAATGTTTTACAACAGGAGTTAAGGTGTCTGTAGTCCAAAACTAGACAATATGAATCGTCTGGCTTGGAGACAGGAAACAAAGGATTGTTCATTTGTGAGGTGCATGTTTCAATCACCCCTTGATATTTAAGTTGATCCAAAATCTCCTTGACTTGCTTTTTATCTTCTTGTTTAATTGGGTACTGCCTTTGTGCAGTGGGTTGATTTTTTAACTGGATTTTGTGGTGAGGCGAATCCTCATCCCATCCTACATGATTTTTATATAATGCAGGAGATTGGGCTACTGCCCATTTTCTTGCAAGTGTATATTTTTTATGAATTGGTATATGATTAGAGAAGACAGGCATAATTATTTCTTCGCCATGAGGGCACCCCCTGACAAACTCTGGTGGCCAGTCTTTTTCAGCTAACAGGATGTCATAGCCTTTTGAAAGGTTATCCCAAAAGAGACCCCTTACTTTCCTCGTCTTGTCTCCCACTGTACGTAATGTTATTTCGTATATTTTATGGGGTTTGCTAACCCTGGTATCTGCAGTTTCCACCTGAATGTATTCATTCGTGTCGAGTGTCTCCAGATGATTCATCAGGATCTTGCGAGCTATGGTCACTTCTGCTGCGCTGTCTAGCATTGTCTGGGCCCACTCTTCATTTTTCAGTTGTGTCCTCAGAATCCTCGGCATGTTTAATCTTAATACTTGCTACCTTCTTTCTGGGATATTGTGATTTATTATTTTGATGTGAGCAAAAACAGTTCCCAACAGGTATTATGTAAAGACAGTTTTAGAAATGTATGCAACATGCATTACAAAGAAAGGAGGACCAAGGAGTCAGAATGTTTTACAAAAAGGGTAATCTTATTTTCCAGAGAACAAAAGGAAAAAGACTTTCATGGGTCAATACAGTTAGAACAGCACTGTACAGAGTGGATCTTGTGACATCCCGGTGACACTTGGTGCAGAGTGCTATATACAATCAGTGATAGGTGAGTGTGCAAGTGTTAAAAACAACAGCAATGGCGACGCATTGACCAGCGTATAAACATCAAATAATGGCTCCAACAGAAACAAGTTATAATCACTTGAAACACAATTATTTATATAAGAGCACAAGACGTGATATGCGTCGTAAAATTCAAGCTGTCTAGTCGACGGCGTTTCGATCCCCTTTGGTCGGGATCGTCATCAGGACGGGGTTGTCGATGAGAACAGTGCTGTGGACAGAAAGGGCAGATTGAGCGTGGGATCTAGGGTTGGCGTAAGGTATGGGAAGGGAAAGTGCACAGGTGCATGATCCGGTCTATATTACGGACTAAGTTGTGCCAGGATGTGGAGGGGTGAGGGCCAGAACGGGCAAGGGGGGAGTGACATAGGGGGTGGCTAAGGTAATACAGGAAATGGGGCGGAAGCCGCTATATCTCAGTCAGCCAGGTTGGCAATTAAGTAAGTGATTAGGGTCGCCGCATATGGAATGGACAGATAGAGACTCACACTTAAGCTCAGGCAGGAGAGCGTACTTGAAATCCGATTTGAGAACTCAATGGTCCGAAGTTACTGGGGAGCAAGTAATAGACAGTTTTTTAGAGAAAAGCTAAATACACTTGCTAAGACTAGAAACCACGGTAAGTAGAATTACCTGATTGTTTCTTCCGTCTGGGCAGCGAGTGCTATTGGCTGTGCCTACGGGGGGGAAAAAAGAAAAGTACTCGGAGTGAGCACGATTCGATACCGAGAGAAAGCCACGATTGTCTCGGTATAAGGTAGCGCTCGACTCACGTTGAAAAGTTTCCTCTTACCTGACTTGATCAGGACTGCAGGCGGTAACCGGGGCTCTGCTGACAAGCGGCCTGCAGGCAATGAATGCGGGAGCTACCTGCGACCGTGTTGTGCCTGCATATAAGTCAGGAAGTAAACGACTGGGGGCGGAGTCACGTGACTACCAGGGGCGGGAAAGGGGAGTGTCTGGCAGAGATACCAGGGTGGTATTGGCTAATGGGGGGGCTGGGGGTAGAGTCCTATCGTCATTGGAGGAGGACTATAGGGCGTGTAGAAAGGTTGCCTGGGTGACAATGGCAAACAAAAAGTTGAATCGGCATTAAGTCAGATCTAACAAGCATGACGCGATGGGGGCGTGTTAAGTGGACGTGAGCTGCGCTCAGGTTATGAAGCGGGGTAGGGCAGGCCGCAAACACAGGTGCAATGTCACAATTAAAAGTGCATCATAAGTCATGGCGAGAGAATAATTCAATTTACGAATGTATACACTGGACATTTTTACATGGTATATTTAGGGCGACGGGGATAACCCAGATGTCAAGCAACATTTGTGGGGCTATACATGACATAGAAATTCTGGGGTAAAACAGATGGTTTAATACATGAGGGTACGAGTCTGGTATAAAACCGGATGGTTAGATACATGGCAATTGTCTATATAGATGGACAAATGACTAGGACCTCATCCGAGGTTAAATAATACTGGCATTTGCAATGGACTTAGAGGCATAGTATGCGATACAGAATACATCAACTTTACACTTCTTTTCTGATTATAGAGAGGTAGTCAGAAGAGTGATAGATATAAAGGTAGATGGACAGTAGAATTAGATGGAGATGGTGTTTGTCCATTCATCAAGGGTATTTAACCCATGGTTGACGGAGTCAACTCGTGCAATCCATTTACATTCTGCTCTGTTGAGTAGGGCTGCCATATTGCCCCCTCTGATAGGTAGTGTTGGTTTTTCGATGACCAACCATCTTAGGTCAGTGTCCGTATGTGATTTTTCCAAGAAATGTGCGACCAGTGGAGCAGTGAGTACTTTGCAGTTAATTCTGCTTTTGTGCTGTATTATCCGTTGTTTGACCATTTGGGTGGTCTGGCCAATGTATATTAGTTCGCATGGACAACGGACGGCATAGATGACGTTTTGGGTTTTGCAGTTTGAGTGGTGGCAAAGTTGATGAGTCTGTCCATTGTAAACAAATTCCTTGGTGTTGTAAGTAAGCTCACAGACGCTGCACGATTGACATTTGAAGTGTCCAATTACTGGGGTCATTCCCCATGCCTCTGTGATGGTATGTTTATCAGTTGTGGCAGTTGGCCATGTGATGGCTCGAACAAGATGATTGCCAATATTATTGCCTCTTTGGTATGAGAAAAGCGGTGGTGCATGGAATTGTTCATCAAAACGTAACACTGCCCAGTTTTTCTTGATTATTTTAGCTACTCTGTTGCTGTCTGGGCTAAAAACAGAGACAAAGAGGATTCTGTTCATGGATTTTCTGTTTTGGTTCGGCACTAGTAAATCCTCGCGGTGGTTATACCATGCGCGTTTCTTCGCTTGTTTAACCAGGCGTCGTGGGTATCCCCTGTTGACAAGTTTCATGACCAAGATGTCTGCCTCTCTGAAGTAGTCTTTGCGCCACTTGCAATTGCGCCGAATTCAGAGGAATTGGCCGAATGGGAGTCCATCTCGTAAGCCCCTTGGGTGGTTGCTAAAGTAGTGTAGTAGGGTGTTTCGTTCTGTGGGCTTACGGAAGAGCGATGTTCCAAGTTTGCCTTCTTCTGCGTGTATGATGACATCAAGGAATGGTAGGTCATTTGATTTGGTCTCACTTGTGAATTTAAGATACCTATCAGAGGGGGCAATATGGCAGCCCTACTCAACAGAGCAGAATGTAAATGGATTGCACGAGTTGACTCCGTCAACCATGGGTTAAATGGATGTATGTCGTTACAACGCATACTTTTACTCCGCGTACCATTACAACGCGGTATTTACAACGCATACCGCTACAACGCATAGCGCTTTGGGGTGCTGGATAGTGGTAAGTATAATTTACTATTCTAACTCCAGTCCCCGTGGACCCTAGGGAAGGTGTTGGATAGTAAATTAAACTTACCTCTTATCCTAGAGCGCCCCCCAGCGCAATGCGTTGTAACGGTATGCGTTGTAATGCCTGCGTTGTAGTGGTAGTGCGGAGTAAAAAATGCGTTGTAACAGGTGCATACCGGGTTAAATACCCTTGATGAATGGACAAACACCATCTCCATCTAATTCTACTGTCCATCTACCTTTATATCTATCGCTCTTCTGACTACCTCTCTATAATCAGAAAAGAAGTGTAAAGTTGATGTATTCTGTATCGCATACTATGCCTCTAAGTCCACTGCAAATGCCAGTATTATTTAACCTCGGATGAGGTCCTAGTCATTTGTCCATCTATATAGACAATTGCCATGTATCTAACCATCCGGTTTTATACCAGACTCGTACCCTCATGTATTAAACCATCTGTTTTACCCCAGAATTTCTATGTCATGTATAGCCCCACAAATGTTGCTTGACATCTGGGTTATCCCAGTCGCCCTAAATATACCATGTAAAAATGTCCAGTGTATACATTCGTAAATTGAATTATTCTCTCGCCATGACTTATGATGCACTTTTAATTGTGACATTGCACCTGTGTTCGCGGCCTGCCCTACCCCGCTTCATAACCTGAGCGCAGCTCACGTCCACTTAACACGCCCCCATCGCGTCATGCTTGTTAGATCTGACTTAATGCCGATTCAACTTTTTGTTTGCCATTGTCACCCAGGCAACCTTTCTACACGCCCTATAGTCCTCCTCCAATGACGATAGGACTCTACCCCCCAGCCCCCCCATTAGCCAATACAACCCTGGTATCTCTGCCAGACACTCCCCTTTCCCGCCCCTGGTAGTCACGTGACTCCGCCCCCAGTCGTTTACTTCCTGACTTATATGCAGGCACAACACGGTCGCAGGTAGCTCCCGCATTCATTGCCTGCAGCCCACTTGTCAGCAGAGCCCCGGTTACCGCCTACAGTCCTGATCAAGTCAGGTAAGAGGAAACTTTTCAACGCGCGTCGAGCGCTACCTTATACCGAGACACTCGTGGCTTTCTCTCGGTATCGAATCGTGCTCACTCCGAGTACTTTTCTTTTTTCCCCCCCGTAGGCACAGCCAATAGCACTCGCTGCCCAGACGGAAGAAACAATCAGGTAATTCTACTTACCGTGGTTTCTAGTCTTAGCAAGTGTATTTAGCTTTTCTCTAAAAAACTGTCTATTACTTGCTTCCCAGTAACTTCGGACCATTGAGTTCTCAAATCGGATTTCAAGTACGCTCTCCTGCCTGAGCTTAAGTGTGAGTCTCTATCTGTCCATTCCATATGCGGCGACCCTAATCACTTACTTAATTGCCAACCTGGCTGACTGAGATATAGCGGCTTCCGCCCCATTTCCTGTATTACCTTAGCCACCCCCTATGTCACTCCCCCCTTGCCCGTTCTGGCCCTCACCCCTCCACATCCTGGCACAACTTAGTCCGTAATATAGACCGGATCATGCACCTGTGCACTTTCCCTCCCCTTACCTTACGCCAACCCAGAGATCCCACGCTCAATCTGCCCTTTCTGTCCACAGCACTGTTCTCATCGACAACCCCGTCCTGATGACGATCCCGACCAAAGGGGATCGAAACGCCGTCGACTAGACAGCTTGAATTTTACGACGCATATCACGTCTTGTGCTCTTATATAAATAATTGTGTTTCAAGTGATTATAACTTGTTTCTGTTGGAGCCATTATTTGATGTGTATACGCTGGTCAATGCGTCGCCATTGCTGTTGTTTTTAACACTTGCACACTCACCTATCACTGATTGTATATAGCACTCTGCACCAAGTGTCACCGGGATGTCACAAGATCCACTCTGTACAGTGCTGTTCTAACTGTATTGACCCATGAAAGTCTTTTTCCTTTTGTTCTCTGGAAAATAAGATTACCCTTTTTGTAAAACATTCTGACTCCTTGGTCCTCCTTTCTTTGTAATGCATGTTGCATACATTTCTAAAACTGTCTTTACATAATACCTGTTGGGAACTGTTTTTGCTCACATGATACACCCATCCCAACGAGGTTTATGGGTTTTCTCCTGTTGTTCTTATACTTATTATTTTGATGAGCAGGTTCTTTCTCTTTGGACTTGACGTGTTCTTCTCTGTGTTCTGACCGTCCTCTTCTTTCCGATTTCTGTGAGGAAGATCGAGAAAGATTGAGTGAGAGGGATCGAGAGGGACGTGTATCAATATCTTGATATCTATCATGTTTTCTCCATTTATCCCTATCTCTAAGGTTGTATATTTTTTCAGAGGGCTCCCTTTAGGGTGACTTGTTTCCTCGGTCTGGAGATTTTTCTCTCCGTTGAGGAGACCTTTCTCTGGACTGGAATCGTTTTTCCCTGGGAGTGGACTGTTTCTTACCCTCCCAGCTCCTTTTTGGAGTATTCAGATTATTTTTAATAAAGTTTTTTTCAGGATTTTCAGTTAGTTGAGGTTTTACCGGTTTCCCACCCAAACTATCTATTCCTAGTTCTTCATAGGATTTTTCTATGATTCTGACAAGTTCAAATGGTTGGTCTGCTATATCTGTCTCCTTCAATTTCTGGTGGATCGCTATATCGTCCCTTGCCAATTGAACTAATTCTCTATATGCCTTTGTTAATTCTTTTAGTTTAACTAGGAGTTCTTTGCTTGACATTGTTTCAATGTCTGGGTGTGTTGCGTAGCTGGCTAGAGCCGGCCCGGTTGCTCCTGGTCTACCTAGTGGACCGTGCCTGGTGATGTGATTTTGATGTTTTAGGGCGCCATTAAACCAGAGCAGATGCTCTTGGTAATTTAGTGGGATTTCAACGTCCTCGAAAGGAGTGTATTCATCCGGAGGTTCCTCTATTTTGTAATAGTGGAATTCTTTTGTTATAGCTTTTGCTGCTGGAAAGTGTATCCATGAAAAGAATACCTCTGTCTGTCGATATTCATGGGCCTCTACCATGAATATGACTGTACCACCACGTGATGTCAGTCCATTTTCTATAAGTTTAAGAGTTATAGTTCTCCTTACGTTGACCGGAATGAGTATAGCACTCGGGTCATTTTCTTGGATTGTTGTGTCATCCGCTAGGATTTGAGCTGCTATTCTAGCCTGCTCCCTTTCGTCTTCACTTTCTCCCATTTTTTCTGACAGAAAGCTCTTTGTTGCAGATCAAGTTTCAAGGAAACAAAGATTAGGTGCACAATATTTTGAAACACTGTATCCTTCAACGTTGACTAAACCAAAAACTAATACATAGGAATCTCTTCCTACTAAGTTCCGGCGGATATTAACCTTTCACCCACTCCAGACATCTTTTGGAGTTTTTAAGAAAAAAGGGTTCTGTGTGAAAAAGCATGACTGAGTTACTCTAGTTTCTTGCGTTAGATTATCGCCTTACCAAACTTGGGAGCCATGTAGTGTAGTTCCTATATTCCCAATAGGCTCTGCGCATTGGAATAATATAAACAGCAGTGTAGATGTAGGACTGAGGTCGACTAGGTTTCTACTCACTATATTAGACTTAATTAGTTTCGCCAGCTAGCTCAGAGGTCACTAGAAACTTTCTCGAATGTTCAGGAAAGAGTTAACTCTCCGGATTAGACAAAAAGGGATTAGCTTCTGGCAACCATACAAACATGACAACTTTGCTCCCTCAGAATAGAGTGTATCTCTAGAGTCGTGTGAAAACAATAGGCAGCTATTTCACTCAGTCAATCATGCATACTTAGTTTCACCAGAGTGTAGAGAAATAGAGAGACAGGCGTTTTTCAATAAAAGGTGTTATTTTATTGAGCAGTCTTCTTTCTCATGCAAGAGAAATGAATTGCCACAATTGCAATACTTATTATGAAGTAAAGTGCGTACAGTAAAAGTAGTATTATGAAATAATACTGTAAAAGCATAGATGTGGTTTCTTAGCCATATGATACTTTAAAATAGATAAAATATATACATACATAAAACCATGACTAACGTACTCAACTGGTGCTTCTAACTACGCCTACCCCGATGTACCTGACCTAAGCCTAATACTTGGGAAGGAGTAAGTAAGTAGCAGTTTAAGTTAAGTTGGTTAAGATTGTTTTTTGCCAAGGATCTGAATCAAGAATTCTCTGTAAGGGTGTAGTCAGCTCCGTACCTTGGTAATAGAACGTGGGAGGTCTGGTATCTTTTTCTTCAGGACTCGATCTCCCAGCAACCCGAAAGGGTGACTCGGGAACACCGGAGCTGGATTTTCTCGGCTTGAGAAAAAGTAGCTTCTCCAGCGCGTCAAAGGGGAGGGGTGGCTTCCATGGGCTCTCGCATCAGTTGGGCTCTCGGCCAAGTAGATAGCCGCTCTGCTCCAAACCACTGTGTGTTTGCTTAAGGCAACTGTTGGTATTTTATACCTGAAAGGGGCCGGGTTTGACGTAAGGTTGGACATAAGACGTCACTAAGAACTAACAGTTCTTTCTGGACTCCAGGAGTTCTTGTTCAAATCAAAACAAAAGCAGGGGGGAATTTTTCCGGGCTGCTGGAGGCTTGGTTTGTTTAAAGAACGCGTTGTGCTTTCTAGGAGTTGATGGGAGTAGCCGTGCTGTGCTTTGGACTGCATGGGCTATTACTGAATATGGATATGATTCTTATGCCTTTATAAGGATATTATTAATTATAACCGCATAAGGGCATGAATCGGGAATATCGAATTAGGGTACTAGATAGAAATACAACATACTAAAATGGTTCACAACACCCACTCCACGCTATTATGTTCATCTAAGTTCAATCACTAAAACATATAATCTAGAGCATGTGTTTACAACCCCAAAAAATTATATAAAATGTATTTGAAATGGTTGCACATGAAAAAATGAGCATTTTGTATAGTACACATTTAAGGGAAATGACTTCATTGTAAGCATATGATATGATATTAGCAATGCTAACTAAATGAATCACGAAAATTACATTTATGAAATGGCTCTTTGTTACAGAAGAAAAAGGGCGAGACCATCAATCAAAGCATTTGTATAGCGCGCTACTCACCCGGAGGGTCTCAAGGCGCTTAGGGGGGGGGGGATCTGCTACTGTTCGAACAGCCAGGTCTTGAGTTGCTTCCTGAAGGAGAGGTGGTCTTGGGTCAGGCGGAGGTGGATGGGGAGGGAGTTCCACGTCTTGGCAGCCAGGTAGGAGAAGGATCTTCCTCCCGTTGTGGCTCTTCGGATGCGGGGGACGGCGGCGAGGGCGTGGCTGATCGATCGAAGCTGGCGGGTGGGAGTGTAGAAGGTCAGGCGGTCGTTGAGGTATCTTGGGCCTTGGTTGTGGAGAGCTTTGTGTGCTTAGGTGAGGAGTCAGAACGTGATTCTCTAGCTGACGGGGAGCCAGTGCAGGTTTCTCAGGTGTACGGAGATGTGGCTGTGTCGGGGAATGTCCAGGATGAGGCGTGCTGAGGCGTTCTGAATGCGCTGGAGTCTTTTCTGGAGTTTGGCTGTGGTTCCGGCGTAGAGGGAGTTGCCGTAGTCCAGTCGGCTGGTGACGAGGGCCTGGGTGACCGTCTTCCTGGTTTCGGTGGGGATCCACCGGAAGATCTTACGTAGCATGCGTAGGATGTTGAAGCATGACGAGGAGACGGCGTTGACTTGTCTGGTCATGGAGAGGGAGGAGTCCAGGATGAAGCCCAGGTTGCGTGCATGGTCTGTTGATTTGGGTGCGCTGCAGGGGGCCACCAGGAGTCGTCCCAGGCAGAGGGCGAAGATCCCAGGATGAGGACTTCCGTCTTATCTGAGTTCAGTTTCAGGCGGCTGTTCGTCATCCACTCGGCTACGTCTTTCAGCGGATCAGCTGGGTGTCGTCGGCGTAGGAGATGATGTTGAGGTTGTGTTGGCGTGCGATGGCCGCAAGGGGGATCATGTAGATGTTGAACAGCGTGGGGCTGAGTGATGATCCTTGTGGTACGCCAGAGATGACTTTGGTGGCCTCGGATCTGAACGGGGGAGGCGGACTCTCTGTGTTCTTCCGGCGAGGAAGGAGATGATCCATTCCAGTGCCTTCTCCTGGATTCCGATGTTGTTGAGGCGCTGCACTAGGGTGCGGTGGCAGACCGTGTCGAACGCCGCGGAGAAGTCCAGGAGGTTGAGGGCGCTGTTTCCTCGTTGTTGAGCAGGTTTCAGGTGTCGTCGGTGGCTGCAATGAGGGCGGCCTCGGTGCTGTGGTTGGCCTGGAAGCCGGACTGCGAGTGGTCGAGGGATCCATTCGTCTCGAGGAAGGCGGCCAGCTGTCTGTTGACGATCTTCTCGATGACTTTGGCAGGAAAAGGAAGGAGCGAGATGGGGTGGTAGTTCTTGAGGTCGGTGGGGTCCGCTGATGGTTTCTTCAGTAGGGCGCTGAGTTCGGCGTGCTTCCAACTCTCTGGGAAGGTGGCGGTGTCGAAGGAGGCGTTGATGATGTCCCGTAGATGGGGTGCGATGACGGAGTCGGCCTTGTTGAAGACGTGGTGAGGGCAGGGGTCGGTTGCTGGAGGAGAAGACGGGGTCAAGCGTGTGGCCGGCGTAGTGGGTGGGGGTGGTCACCAATTGCTTGAGTCCGAGGTTGGCAAGGTTGTCCAGCAGGGTGGTGGTGTTGTTGTCGTTGTTGTTTTCCAGGTGGAAGTTGAGGTCCCCGAGGAGGATGTAGTCAGCGGAGGGGAGGGCGTGCGGGCTGATGAAGTCAGCGATGTCTTCGCTGAATTGTGTGCGTGGTCCCGGGGGGTCTGTAGATGAGGGTGCCTCTGAGGGTGGTCTTGGGGTCGGTGTGGATCTGGAAGTGCAGGTGTTCGGCGGCTGTGAGGGTGTCGTTAGAGTTGTTCGTGATGCGGATGGTGTTCTTATGGACGATGGCGATGCCTCCTCCAGTCTGGTTGACGCGGTCCCTCCGGGTGATCTTGTATCCGTCCGGGATGGCGATGGCGATGGCGATGTCAGGTGCTGAGGAGGCGTTCATCCAGGTTTCCGTGAGGAAGGCGACGTCTGGAGATGTGGTGTCGAGTAGGTGTTCTACGGCGTGCCTGTGGACGGAGCGAGTGTTGAGCAGGATGCACTTCAGGTGGTTGCTGCTGGTGCTCGTCTTGGCGGGTGCGGTGCAGGTCCGGATGCAGGAGAACTTGCAGGATTGGCAGGTGAAGGGTCCGTGGGTGCGTCCTGGGGTGTCTCGGTGACAGCCGGGGATTCGGCCGGTGTTGAGTGCGTTGAGGGTGGCATAGTTGTAAGTCCGGCGGGTGGGCTGGCATCTTCGGGGACCAGGGGGTCTGGCGCTGGGCGCGGTCCAGGCGCGGACGGGCGCAGGCGGGCTTACCTTTGGTGCGCCACTCTGCCAAAAATGGAGAGTGGGGAGGGGAGGGGCAAGGGAGGAGCAGCTGGGAGGCGGGAGCGGGTTGGCAAATGGGAAGGGAAGGGGAGAGGTCCTACGAGAGAAGGGGGCGGGCCGCAGGGGAGCAGCAGCTGGGAGCGGGGAGCCGGGTGAGACGGCAGAAAGGCGGGAAAAACGGCAACAAAACAGGACACTCAACCAGGGTCACTACACAGGGGCGGAAGGAAAAACAACAGGCAGAGAGACAGCAGAGAAAGGCGCAGGGGATAGTATCACACCAGCACAACTGGTGCAGAGGAACAGAAGCAGAGAACACAGAGGAGGCATAGGGGGTAATACCACAACAGCACTACTGGTGCAGAGGAGCAAACAGAGAAAGGCACAGGGGTCATGCCTTCAGGAGCGGCGGCGAGCGGTGGGAGCCGGGAGACCAGGTGAACTCACGGAGGAGCCATGCGGCGGGTGGAGCGACCATCTCTGACGATCCCATAGCAGAATATACAAATGTTTTGGTTTGTGGATTAGGCTAATATTGTTTCTAGGAAGTGTTCAAGTAATTCTTGTTCTCTAAGAATAGTTCTACTTTAAGCAGATTACTTTTTGTGCCAAAGTTCATTTTGTTTTTTGGAAAAAGTCAAATAAATCTGTCATAAAAATAGAGTCTCAAACTTGGTAGTTTTTGTTTTGAAAAAAGTGAAGGTCGCTAACTTTAAAAGTTATTCTCGGTGTCAGGAGAAAACATTATGTCATCAAGGCTGGCAAAGAAATCGTCTACCACAGTAGATAAAAGTTCGACTACTTCATTAAGAAGGTAAATTGTGCACATATGTGAAGCATCGCCGTCAGCGTCAGTTGCCACGTTAGAAATGTTCATAGCAGATGGTACCTGTGTGCCTGTTAATCTGCGTATCTCACCTCTAGTTGGATTTGCCGGTGAGATCTCAATGAATGCAGTCATCAGGATTGGTAGCCGTTGGGGGCAACACAACACATGAGCCGTTATCTGGACCCAGTAATGCATCAGCATCCGTTGGCATAACCGATGGTAGTGTTAGACAGACATCTAACACGCATTCCTCTCCACAAAGCAGGCATCGTAGAACAGGTAAAATGCAATCTTGCCAGATTGGTTTGAATTAAAGGAACCATGTGGTATTCAGATCTCTCAAACGAGCCAAGCCAAGGATCTGTGTTATTCTCTCATGATACCTCATTGCCTGGAGCGCCTTTTCCATGCTGACTTGGGTATCGCTGGTGGCTGGATTTGCCATAACGGAGCAGGAGGAATAAAAATAAGATCCCTGCTACGAGTCCCAAAATGAGAGGCAGGCCGCCGAAGTTAGGAAAAATGCCCAGGACTGCTTCAAAGGGTGCTAACAGTCCCGAAAAAATCGTCTTGAATACATGTGCAATACCGCTGGTATCAGACATGTTAAAGATACGACCTAACATTTCTGCTATATGTATTGGGCAGTTTGTTGATAATAATGCATGTATCTCTGCAGAAGTCCTTGCAACTTGCAGACCATACGTCTCTCTGGACGAGGTCAGTGGCATAGTTTTTTTGCAAAAGAATGGCTTTCATTTTGCTTAAAGTATCAATTCATATAGAAGAGATGTTCAGTGAAGGCCATAGTGGTGACTCCCCGTCTGTCTTGGTTTAAGAAACAATACTTGCATACAGCAAGTGACCCTGGCTGACACAGTAACGAGATAGCTTATTCCTGGCATCACTCCACAACAGCTCTGATAATTTAACATAATGTAGCTACCATTGGAAATCTGCCTGAAAATTGGATCTATCACCGCTGTGGGTGAACCCTGCAGATGGCAAGAAAGGTTATTGGAAGAACCTTCGCAGGCTTGGTGTAAATTAATACCATGACACAATAGTGTACCGCTTAGTGAGTTTTCACAATTTTTACCACTAAGAAATACTTCCTTTCCCCCACTCCAACATTTCTGTGTGTATGGTAAATCCCAGGTCGACTTAATGTATTCTTTACCCAACCTTTCATACAGGCCTGCTGGTATGTATTTTAGGCAATACCGAAACTGGAAAGTCGTCACTGGTATCGTGATGGTGCCATGTATTATCCATTCAACTGATGGTTTCTCAGTAACGGTCAATGGTAATCTCTCCAGTTTTTCTATGCTCAGCACCGTATAGTCTACTCCCCTTTGTGCCAACGAGATTTGTTTATCTGTAAGGTTAAATACAGTAAACAGTGACTTAGTGTTGATTAGACGCCAAGGCACATAGCCTGAACAAAGGTTTTGCAACGTCCAGGCTAATAGCATTATAGATCGTAATTGAGACTGGCTGTGTTGTAGCATTAGCAAGTCCTGTTCCATTGTGTCTATGGCAGATGATACAATGCTGTCCAAAGAATAAATTCTAGACAACAGAGTTGTTAGCACATTGTCAACTACAGAGAGTGATTTCGCTAAATTAATACTATCAATTTCTCGTATTCTTTCCGCTGTTTCCATTTGCGTGACTTTCCAAGCTTCATTGTAAGCAGCGTATATACCAGCGTATATGAAACGTTTATGACGTGGATTACGAGGTTCAAGCAAGAATTCTCGTAAATCAACGCCATCTTTAAGCAAAGATAAGTTTTGTTTTATGCCTGGAAGTGTGGATCTCTGTAGCCGCTCAAGGCACTACACTACAGGTTGTTATTATCCCTGGATGTTGTCTTT
Source organism: Lissotriton vulgaris (assembly GCF_964263255.1). Lineage (NCBI taxonomy): Eukaryota > Metazoa > Chordata > Amphibia > Caudata > Salamandridae > Lissotriton > Lissotriton vulgaris. The sequence goes on along the minus strand of NW_028242155.1, from coordinate 120,979 downwards.
GGATATATCTTGGATCTTGCCGAGTTACTGTGTCTTGTTCAGGAATCTATCTTGACAGTTATTCGTGTCTGTGGGCCAGATTAACAATTTTTTCCATTCAGGATTTGTTCTGTTCTGTTGTAAAATATGATTTACGTCTACCTCCTTATCTGAAGTAAAATTACTATCAGGTGTGGGTTTAGGTATGGACGGTTTGTTTTAATCTTTTATCTTAGCAATGCCAAGACAAGATGTCTGTTGAACAGTGTCATTTAGGAACATCATTTTTTCTGGGATGATGCAGGCTCTGAATAATGCTTCTAAACCTTGTACCTGACAGTCTTTTATGCCCCAAACAGTTTTTGTCTGAATGTTGTCTTTCCAAAAGTCAAAGCCTAAGGTGGACAATTGAGCGTAAAAGGCAGCAGAATACATTTGTTTAGTATTTGTCAACATACTTTTCATGCCTGTCTTATTCACATTTTTAAAGTAAATACTTTCTGAGTTTGTAACATTAAAACCTGTGACATATGCAAATGTTCTAAGAAATGTTTTAGAACTACCTTTTGGAGGTGTTGGACAATGTTCCCATTGATTATAAGTTAAAGCATTTCTGGGGTTTGCAGATTTATGCTAGTAATGATGGCCAAAATGATTAAAACAATACATTTCTTCATAATTTGATGAACCTTCTAAGTATTCATGTTTTGTAAATTTTGCTGACATTTCTAAGTCTGCCATAATGTTATTAACAGTCTCAAAGTCCCAATCATCAGAAAATGTGCTTGGTGAGACGAAATCATTCAAGGAAACCTTAAATTGATGAGGAATCTTTAGCAGCTCAACAGGGCCATAAATGTCATAATCAGTTGTATCCTAAGCTATTCCACCAGGTAGAGGAACCGCTGTGATGTTCACTGATGACAGGTCTTGTTGTTCACGATGAGAGGATTTGTGTGGCTTCAGGAGCAAGTTGATGTTCTTACTTGCTGTGTCCATTTTAATGTGCTTTCCATCTATCAGCTTTCCCAAACTTAACACAAGAATGAGCCATAGCAGGAGATAAAGTACACATAACACAATCCAAAGTTCAACCCATGGTGAAACCAGATATGTGTTTGTAAGCTCTTGACCAAGTTCCTTTACTTTTACCTTGAAAGATTTCTTTGCTGGCGTAGTTTCAGGTTCACTTGGATCCTCAGAAAAGTTATCAAAGTTGATAAAATAGCCAGAGGCAGTTCTGTCAATTGTTGGTATTGCATCCAGATTCTTTGAAATCGCTGGAGTTGCTTGTTCCCTTGACATGTTTGTATAGTCAGATGCTACATCATTGTAGACGGAGGTTACTTGACAAACTGTTATTTGGGTTGCACGAGGCACAAGTTCCATGGCTTTGTTGCATAGTCTTTCTTTTCTCCCTGCAGGTTTATCAAAGGTGATAAGTCTTTCAGTTTGAACCTCTTGGACAGTAGCAAGATGTGGTCATCTGCTACATCGTGGGAAGTCCACTGAGCCTACTACTTATTATCGGCCACATGGTGTGGTTTTACCAGGTCAATTGAAACAGACCGGTTCTCCTTTTATCCAGCAAGGGGCAGCAGTAGTATTGTTCTTGATCTGTGGATTGCTAGTACAGGTACTGGTTTTCTGTAAGAAGGCCCAAATTCCTTCTTGTCCGCTATTTCCTCCCTGACCAGATCCAAAATCTTTGGAATCCTGGCAGGTCTTGCTGGGACAGGTGGTTTTTCTTCAGTGGTCGTTTGCTTTTCGCTGGTATTGCTTAGACTTCTTCTTGTTTAGTTTAAGTCCTGTAAAACAGACTAACGATCTTTGATTTCAAAGGGTTTTTGTTCTACCACTGAAGTGTGACGATCGAGGTCTTCAACCAACATTCTAGTACCAAAAAGGATTTCATATGCAGTGATTCCACCCAGAGAATTTCTTGGCAGGTTATTAAGACTATGTTGGACATTTATTAGATGTTTGACCCACCCATCACCCGAACCTAATACCCTAGCTGTTATAGCTTGCTTTATGTCACGTTTTTTTCTCTCCATAACCGAATTTCCCCCAGGATAGAATGGACTCGAAAATCGCAATGCAACGCCCAAGCTGGCCATGGCCTCCTTGTAAGCTCTAGAGCTAAACGCAGGATCCTGGTCAGAATGTAGCGTGCCGATTGCGTATGTGCCGATAAAGACTCGCAAATGTTTTATAACAGTTCGGGCGTCAGCTGAGCACTGAGGCCACATCCAAATGAATCTCGTCTTAATATTTGTGGGACTACATCAGTCCATTCGGAGGTCCACGTGTAGATAGCCTTATGCTCTCTAACAGTGGTGTCTGTACTGGGTTGGCTAATCTGTAGTCAGGAATCTGGTGGTGTTCACAGCTGTGGTATTTGTCATCGCAATTAATTCCGAATTCGTATACGTGAGCTTTCATCCCTGGCCACCAGTACATCTCTTCTAATTCTAGTAGAGATTCAGATATCCCTTGATGTATCAGACCCTCTCCCATATGTGCTTCAAAAATTAGAGCACCTCTCCAGCCTATGAATTCCCTTCAACGTGAACGCCATCACGCTGCTGACTTAGTGTATGGATCACGCGAGTCTTTTGTAGTTCTTTCTGTAAAAGAATTACTTGTTCCCAAAGCATTTTATGCTTGATTGTGCCACCTTTTGCGTCTTTAAAACCATTTTGAACCCAGTTCTGCAAGTATTCATTGTAAGACTGGACACAGTAATATGAATCGCACACAGTGTGGGGAATTCGCGATCGGTATTTTCAAGCGCCATCTTGAATGCCTGTAGTTCAGCTCGCTGAGCTGTACATTCTCCTAGTGACTCAGTTTTTGTTACCATAGGTCTGAATTTCCTAAGTATGGGCGAATTTTCGGATTTGCGGTCCGCGAAATCTCGCAAAATGGCGAAAAAATCTGCGCGTTCACAGGAAAATCGGCGAACTCGCAGATTTGCACAAATATGTAGTACAGAGTTCTGTTTCTACTGGCTAATCAGTAAGTGATAGCTCGTTGGGTAAATGTATAGTTATTTTCCTACATTGCAGCTGCGTTAAGGGCTAGAAGAGTTGTCTCCAGTGACCACGTGTGTCTGTAACTTTGCCACCGCGCCGAAAGGCGCAGAGGTCCCTCGAGTGAGCTGCCCATCATAGTGAGGAAAGGGCGCGAAGACGTTGCATACCCTAGTGTGTGGGGCAGGGCCAAACGGGTGGGGCTTCTATACGAGTTCACATGCCTCTTGTTTATAAAGGGTCAGAGACCGATCAGAGCAGCAGATGAGAAGAAAGCAACCTCCTGGTCACAGGAAGTACACTGTGATTGGGCTTGAGAAACTCTTGGATGCAAAAACCTCCATCAAGGATTACATCTAATTGTAGACGGTAGATATAGGGAGGAAGCACACCTGCCTAGCCTCGACCGTGCTGTGCTCACTAGTTGTTTGGGCTGATTATAATGTGTTACTGAATTTGAGCTTCAACTCCGGCATGTGCAAAAAAAAAAAAAATCTGCCTGCGATCGGATTTGCGGATTTTTAAGGCAATTCACGAGATTCGCGGATCGTGAAATTGCCGAAAATCCGCAAATTCCGCGAGCGGAGCGGATTTTGCGCCCTTACTTAGAATTTACCATTGTGTCAGCGACCTTTAACCATCACGCACGCAGCACTGTAAGCGTGTTTACCCCCAATTGCGGGCTGTGCTAATCCATCTGTATATATTATACAGCCGTAATGTTCCAGAGGTAGAATTTCAGTAGGCAGAGGACATTCTTGTTCGTATTGGAGAAATTCTTGTGTCTTCAAGTAAGGGTCAAAAACATATTCAACGTCTGTTGCAGCAAGAGAATTAACCCATTGTATCCATCTTGGATTTAGAGCTTTTGCATTTGGAATGCTTGCCTTCATCACTGCCTCTAAGGCAGGTACAGGTGTAACGACTTTAATGCGTTTACCCTGTTCTAGGGCTCTCTCCTTTGCTACAGCAGTCTGAACCGCTGTCAGAATTTTTTCTGTTGAAGTGAATTTCATTTCAGCTTGTGTGTACAAGTGTGATTTGTATGCTATTGGTTCCTTTTCACCTTCATTAAAGGTTAGGTACGTGAATCCGCATAACCCTGGGATGAATCGTATCACAAAGTTGCGTACATTGTCGCGTGTTTGTAAGTGTGTTGTTGCCAACATGTCTGTTTGTACTGAATGCAAAATTTCTGTGTGTTTTTGAGTCCAATTAGTTATTTTGAAATCAGGTTTGATTAATTCGTAGAGCGGTTTAACCCTTTCTGCGTAATTCAGATTTAAGCATGGGCGGAAAATCCGTTCCGCTCGCGGATTTTGCGGATTTTCGGTAAATTCGCAATCCGTGAACTCTCACGAATTTACCAAAAATCCGCAAATTTGCACGCAGCAATTTTTTTGCTTGATGATACAATATTGCGGCGTGCGGCATTCACTTACCGTCATTCAGCGTTTGCCGAGTTGTTTTTCTCGATATTTTGCGAGTACTGCGCCATTTTGGATCTTGCTGCGGGATCCTGCGGGAGTTTGGCGACGCATCGCGCGAGGTTGCAATTGCAAACATGTAGATGCGGTGGGCAGCAACAATTTCGCACTCGCAATTCTGCACAAGAAATCCACCAGCAACCAGCATAATCCTTCTGAAAATGATGATTTTAATCAGAATAACTCCTCAGGTTGACATTTGCCTGCACATTTTTGGATTTGAGGCCTTTTTGACTTTCTTTGGATCACTTTTGGATTAGAAATCAACTTTCACAAGTAAGTTTGTTTGGGGCATTACAGTTGCTGTTCTGCAGAAAAACGAGTTTTGCAAAACTGAAAGCACTTAGAAGTGCAAAAGTTCAAACCCATCATTAGTAACCATTCCCTGTAGTGCTTCCTGAGGGGCCCCTCCAGAGTTCAGTTTCCTACGTTTGTTTGGGGCATTACAGTTGTTGTTCTGCAGAAAAATGAGTTTTGCAAAACTGAAAGCACTCAGCAGGTGCAAAAGTTCAAACTCATCATTAGTAACCATTCCCTGTAGTGCTTCCTGAGGGGCCCCTCCAGAGTTCAGTTGCCTACTTGCAACTATTCTATGACCCTGCTCTAACCCTCACAGCAGGCTCATAGAATAGCTACAAGTAGTCCACAAAGGTCCTCGGAAAAAAAATTGCACTGCAACAGAAAGCAAATTACAGATAAGGAAGCAGGTGCCAGACAGGAAGTTTAAATTCAGTGACACATTAATCAACCCCAAATTAATTCATGTCAGTTGAAGCAGGGCAGGTGTGCTTGCTTTCCCCCCCCCATAATCTACAGTGATGAATCAGAGGGTGGCAGTGATGTACCAGAGGGTGGCATGGGTGAATCAGAGGGTGGCAGTGGTGAAACAGAGGGTGCTGTGAACCTGTGATGATGAATCAGACGTAGAAACAACAAAGTCGCGACCATTGCGAGCCGACAAGTAAGTTCGCAATTGCGAACTGGTACAAAACCCTCGCGAACTGGCAGAAACCCTTGCGAACACAAAAAAAAATCCGCAAATTCGCGAGAGTTCGCGGATTTTGCAGATTGCGAGTTCGCAAATACGCAAATTCGTGAACGCCAGATTCGCAAAATTCGCCCATGCTTGTTCAGATTGTAAGTTCTTCCCAAGTTTACGAATCCTAGAATTGACTGCAAGTTTTTCAACATTTTTTGAGTTTGGAGCAGCGCACATTTTTGTAAAATGTTTGCAGCCAGGCTCTTGCCTTCACTTGAAAGTTCGTATCCTAAGAATAGGACGTGGAGGTGGGCAATTCTTGATTTTTTAAAGTTGAATTTATACCCTTCAGAGGCAAATCCAAGTACTATGGTGTTCACCCTGTTCAAGTGCCTGTCCAAGTCATCATCCGTAAGATAGATGTCATCGACATAGGATAATGCCTCATCATCGTACATTTGTAGTAACTCTGTTACTCTGGCAGAAAATAACCCAGAACTGTTCTTGAATCCCTGGGGGAGACGACAGAAGTATTGTTTTATCCCCATTATTGAGAAAGCGGTCAAGTACCTGCTTTCTGGTGCAATGTTTTGACATATCTAAAGTAGTTTTATATTTTTTCCGAACTATATTATTCATCAGTACTGCACTGTGTGAATTTTTTACAAGAGTTTAAATGTCTGTAATCCAAAACTAGACGATATGTTTCGTCTGGTTTGGAGACAGGAAACAAAGGATTGTTCATAGACGAGGTGCATGTTTCAATCACCCCTTGGTATTCAAGTTGATCTAAGATCTCCCTGACTTGCTTTTTAGCTTCCTGCTTTACTGGATACTGCCTCTGTGTCAGACGAACCCTTCCTCAGAGTCTGACGCGATGATGCAATGGTCCACCTCTTGATACCTTCAACCTCTGATTTATATAATCACAGAGAAGTTTGAAGTGATCAAATGGGGGGAAGGGTAATTAGGATGGAAACAGCTGGGAAGGAGATCTGAAAAGGAAAAGTTAAGAACAACAAAATAGTATGCCACCACACAAATAACCCTTTGAAGTTACATCTGAATGAGAAGAATATTTAAAGTCAATACTCCTCTTGTATTCTTTGTTATTTGAGTAGTGAATCTTTTCTCATAATTTCACCAGAAAGACTTATTCAAAACTGCAATAATAGACTAGAAAACTTTTAGTAACTAGTATAAGCATATGAGTTCTCATGAATTATTATTGTTTGCTCACAATCACAATAACTCAGGTCCCTTAGCAAAAAGAGTTAATTTCACTCTACTCTGCTCTATTAAATAACGTCTGTTGACTTTAGTAACAACTAGCATCAAAATAATGCATTAGCTTGATGTCTGCTTCACACTGTTCGAGAAATATGCAAATTAGATTGAAGAGAATAAACAAAGCGCTCGAAAAGCCAATGGTATGCAAATGAGAGTCTGCTTTTTGATTCAGTGTTTTAACGCTTATAAAACCATTTACTCTACAATACTAATTAGTTTTCTCCCTACCTGCAGAGTACGACCTACTGTGCTGATCACTGTAAATCACTGTGGGAGCCGGACTGAATGCTGCGGGGGTCGGGCTGATCTCCGCAGGACCCGGGCTGATCTCCGCGGGAGCTGGGCTGTACCAGAAACAGGCTACGAATCGGCAATCTCCACGGAGGATCGCCGACAAACCAATGAAGGGCCAGAGAAGGACTCCGACTCACCCACTGCTAACAAAGGAATCCTGGGTCCCGCAGAAATGGGACTGCTAACCGGAACAAAAGCAAAATCCCCCAACAAACGCCGAAAGAGACGGAGCAGGCAGGAGATGCTCCCCAGTCGGCAAGAGGCAGGGAATAGTGAGCACGGGGATTAGGGAGTGGCTGCTGACATCGGCCACGCTCCTCGTAAGCTCTTTCCTAAGGATTCTGGGCAATGTAGTTCTTTTAAGGACTGCCTGGAAAACAATAAAGGATTATTTTTAAACCTGCTGTTAAACATTATTTCAGTGAAACCTTAAACTATTTCAACATGTTCACAAAAACATAAGTATTTTGCGCTATTATTTGCTTATTGCTACTTAAAAGCAGTTACACATTGTTCTGTTTGCTATAAATGATATCTTCATTACTATATATAGGAACACGTTAACCACCAACGCCCTTTGGATGCAAAAGCATGTGTTTTGCCACACATTTGTTTAGGGTAAAGTGGCATACAAGCATGGGTAATGAGTGGGGCGGGCCCTAGACCGCGTGGTGCCACCCTGATCCTGACACTCTGAGCAGTAGTTTGATTTTTTAACTGTATTTTATGGTGAGGAGAATCCTCATCCCATCCCACGTGATTTTTGTATAATACTGGAGCCTGGGCAACAGCCTATTTTCTGGCATAGGTGTATTTTTTATGAATAGGAATATGATTAGAGAAGGCTGGCATAATGATCTCTTTGCCATGTGGGCACTCCCTGACAAATTCAGGTGACCAGCCTTTTTCAGCTAGAAGGATGTCATAAGCTTTAGATAATTTTTCCCAAAAGAGTGTTTTTATTTTTCTAGTTATGTCCCCTTCTATTCGGAGTGTTACTTCATATAACTTATAGGGTGCACTAACCCTGGTGTCGGCAGTTTCAACCTGAATGCATTCATTCAGATCCACTGTCTCCAGATGATCTTTCAGGATCCTGCGAGCTATGGTGACCTCTGCTGCGCTGTCCAGCATTGTCTGGGCCCACTCCCCGTTCTTGAGTTGTGTCCTCAAGATCCTCGGCATGTCTTATTTTAATACTTGCTACCTTCTTTTCTGAGAATTGTTTTTTCTTATTTTTTGGAACGTGTTGTTCGTCTTTGGACTTCACACGTTCTTCTTTGTGTTCTGATCGTCCTCTTCTTTCGGATTTCTTCCAGGAAGTATGAACGGTACGAGAGGATCATGTATCAGTATCTTGATATCTATCAATTTTTTTCAAATGATCCCTATTTCTAAGGTTATATCTCTTTTCAGAGTGCTCCTTTTGAGGAGATCTACCTCTGGATTGAGAACGCTTCTCTTTAGGAAGTGACGGTCTACTATTTTCCCATTTCTTTTTAGGAGGAGTTAGATTGTTTTTGATAAAAACCTTTTCAGGATTTTCTGTTAGTTCAGGCTTTACAGGTTTCCCTCCCAAACTATCTCTTCCTAGTTCTTCATAGGATTTTTCAATAATTCTGGCAAGTTCATATGGTTGCTCAGTAATATCAAGTTATTTTAATTTTTGGTGGATTGCCACTGATGCTGCTTCACCTTTAATGTTAGCTAATAAGATAGCTGAGACCTTTTGAAATCTTTCAGTAATTTCATACCTAGATTCAAGGCTGGCTCTGGACTGTATTCATTTTGAATCTGTCTCAGAACGTCTGGTATTACCGCCATAGATGGGACACGATGTGTTTTTGTGTAGATTGAAGCAAAGACTGTACCCCAAGTGTCACAGTCCTCTAAGTATGGAGCAATCCCCATTGGTAAACAGATTGTTAGAATCCTGTGTTTCTCATGAGGTGTACTATCGGGAAATACTGCCTCTATTTGAGTAATTTTCTGAGCTAACCAGAATGGAATTTGCGGGCACCTTACCGATTACTGACTGTATAGTCTGTGGTGTGATTTTGTATGTGTTCCCCTGATGAGGGGTCTGCTGTGGAATTCTAATAGCAGGTTGGACTGTTAAGGTCTGCATGACATATTGTACCAATTGTGAGGGCATTACATCCAACAAAATGGATGCCCAACTGTAGGTCTCATTGAGACCAACAGTATCCAGACATTACTGTGACACGGACATCCTCCCTTTGAGGAATAGCTCAGCATCCTTTGTATTTATTATATTGTACCAATTGTCTATGTATTTTATTTAATTGTTTTAACTGAGCTAACAATTCTGGTCCTGTCATTCTTTCAATGTCAGGATGTGGTGTATAGCTGGCTAGTATCGGCCATGTAGCTCCTGGTCTACCTAGTGGACCGAGCCTGGTAATGTGATTTTGATTTTGTAGGGCGCCATTAAACCAGAGCTGATGCTCTTGGTAAGTTAGTGGAATTTCAACGTCCTCGAAAGGAACGTATTCCGCTGGATGTTCCTCCATCTTGTAATAGTGGAACTCATGTGTTACTGGATTTGCTTGTGGAAAGACAATCCATGAATAGAATACCTCTGTCTGCCGATATTCATGTGCCTCTATTACAAATATTACCTTACCACCTCTCGATGATACTCAATTATTTATGAGTTTGTAAGTTATAATTTTTCTTACATTTGCCGGGATGTGTATAACATCCGGGTCATTTTCATTAAAACCAGTAGTATCTAGGTTTTGTGCAAGTGCTGCTCCTGCAGCTCTAGCCAACTCTTCGTCACTCCCTGTCATTTTTTATGAAGGTTTGCAGAGCAAGTTTCAAAGAAATAAAGATAAGGTGGACAATATTTTGGAACACTGTATCCATCAAGGTTGAACAAACCAAAAACGAATATATAGGATTTTCGTCCTACTCAGTTATGGCGGATATTTTATCCTTTGACCCACTCCAGACGTCTTTTGGAGTATTTACGGGGAAAAAGGGGTCTCTGTGAAAAGCACGACTGAGGTACTCTAGTATCTAGCGTTAAATTAGTGCCTTACCAAACGTTGGGCGCCATGTAGTGTAGTTCCTATATTCCCAATAGGCTCTGCGCATTGGAATAATATATCCTATAGATTAGACGTTGGACTGAGATCGACTAGATCTCCATCGAATATACTACACTTAATTGTGTGTGCCAGCTAGCTCAGAGGTCACTAGAAACTTTCTTGAATTCACAAGAAGGGATTAGTCTCTGACAACCGCATAAACATAACAACTTTGTTTCCCCAAGATAAAACGTATCTTCAGAGTCGTGGAACAATAGATAGATATTTCACTCAGTCAATCGTGCATGCTTCATTTCACTAGAGGTGCAGAGAAAGTAGAAAGACGGGCGTTTTCAATAAAAGGATTTATTGAACAGTCTTCTTTCTCAAGCATAAGAAATTAACTGCTACAATAGTAAAACTGTTTGTAAAATATAATGCATACAGTATAAATAGTAGAATAAAATAATACTGTAAGAGCATTGTATGGTTCCTAAACCATATATAAATACATACATAAATAACAGAGGATAAAAGTACTCAACTGGTGCTTCTAAAATTCACCTACCCCGGTGTACCTAACCTAAGCTTAGTACGAGGGAAGAAGTGAGGTGTAGCGTAAATGTAGTATTCTTTTGCCAAGAATCTGCTCAAGATTTCTCTACGAGTCTAATCAGCTCCGTACCTAAGTTTAGAATAGAAAAGGTCAGTCTCAGGACTAGATTTCCCAACATCCCGCAAGGGTAGCTTGGAAACACTGGAGCTGGATTTCTCGGCAGGAGAAAATATAACGTCTCTCTCAGTGCGTCTGCTGGAGGGTCGGCTTCCTTCGGCACTTGCTGTAGCATGGCGCATCGGGCAAGTAGATAGTCGAACTGCACCAAACCACCATGTGTTTGCTTGGGCGAGTGTGCGCATATTTATACTGTGAAGGTGCCGTGTTTGACGCAAAGGTGGACATAATAACGTCATTAAAGACTCTCGGTTCTTTGAAAACTCCATGAGTTCTTGGACAAGTCAGTTCTCGAGCAAGGGGAAGTCCCTAGCTGCTGAAGCCGAGTTTTCCAAGAAATCGTTGTAGATTTTCAGAACTAGTGGAAGTAGCCCTGCCGTATTTGGACTGCATGAGCTATGCCTAAATATGGTTATGATTTCTATGCATATATAAGGATATGGTGATTTATACCTATATAAGGGCATGAATCGGGAAAATTTCAATAGTGTACTAAAATACCAAGCTGCATTCCCTTTCAAGCCATTAAACCATTCAGTACCCAGCCCCTCATCGTACTGATTCCAAATTTGACAATCACAAAGGGCTCCAGAGCGATTTAAATTTCATAATATTTATTTGTCAAATATGACATGTAATTAGTGCCCTACTAACTTTAAGTTACTGTTGGCTATTAGTTCCATAGCTAGATAGATCAGGTTAATATTGTCACGTAAAAGCAAACTATACCACATAGCAACAGTCCATATAAATACACTCCACACAATTACAATCAGCATAATTTCACTCAGCGCCACACATTTCCAAGCAACACCAATTACCCCATGCTTTTTCATTACACACCTAACCACGGGCGGTGTATTCCGCTCCGCAAGCAGAGTTTTGCGGGATTTACCAACTACGCACTCTGCTGGGAACGCAAAGTTGAGCAAAAATCCGCTTCCGTGGCGGAGCGGAGTACGAGGCTAGCATCATATTACAAAAAAATGTTAAACACTACTTACCTTGTCTTTTCCCTTCTCGACGCGGTGTCTCCCTTCTTCTGGCGTCCTCCTCCTCGCCACCCTGTAGGTATTACATCATGGGTGAACTGCGCATTCACAGTTCACAGAAGACGTAATACCTACAGGGATGCAAGGAGGAGGATGTGGGAAGAAGGGAGATGCTGCAGTGAGGAGCAGGGAAGCCTGAAGACGAGGCAAGTGGTGTTTTTTTTTAAACAATTATATTGCTTTGTGTGGGTGATGGTCCTGGGGCAGAGCGGAGTTCCGCGTAGTTCTAAAGAGGTTTTTTTTTACTACGTGGAACTTCGCGGAGCTCCACTACGCATAGTCCTCCCAGGGTTATACATAATTCAACCAGAAACCACATAATACAAATCAACAACACCATTGGTACCAAACTGGTAAGAGCAGGTCAATCCAGAACACTGAGAAGCTCCAACTCACTCCTCATTCTGCCGAAAATGAAAAAGAAAACCACCCAATACCGATCGTTTTCTGGCACCGCTCCCAGGATATGGAACGCTCTCCCTGGAGTCCTCAGATGCAACCCCTCCTTCTCCTGTTTCAAAAGGGACCTGAAACTCCATCTCCTAAACAAATAATTTCCTGACCAACGTCAACTAACCCAGACTTCAATACCCGAGTTGACTCCCATTCAAGGATAGTTGCGAACGGACTATGCTAATCATCTTTTTATTGTTTTCTCCCCCTCCGTTGCTCTGTTATTTATTTTTTATGTTGTATTCGTCATCCAGTTTGCTTACTTACTGCCAGCCTTCTATGTATTGTAATTGTCCTTTTGTTTTTCACAGTGTGTATGTAAAGTGCTCGTATACCTACGGGTCTAGCTAGCGCTATATAAAACTTTTAAAATAAATGTAAAAAAAATAATTACATAACACACCACATACATACAATCCACACTATACGATTCTGCATCACACCACAAAATTAAACAGCCACCACATATTTAAACTTCACTACATAACACTCCACAATACCATACCACATAATTACTCTCCATAACACACAATCCCACTCCACATAATTCCTACACACTAAATAATTACAATCCACATAATTTAGCTGCACAACAAACCACATACAAGCCACATACATCCACTCCACTCCAAAACACATAAATAAAAAGACATTCACATTTACAACGCCAATACCTCCAACGCTTGCAAATGCGAGGCCTATTGCATTGTAAATTATTTTTAGGTCTTGACTATTCTATCCCACAGGGATAGATAGGCACGATTATAGTAAGCAGTTCAAAAACTCTACCAAACTGCGGATCACGTACAGCTCATGTGATATATGCGTGGGCCCGCCATCGCCAGCCACATAACACACCAAAATTTGTCTGTGCCTCTGCATCAGACTTCAAAGACTGCCGCTCCCTGCGTGCACATCGCGCACCACCATTTGTCTGTGCCTAGGCATCAGACTTCAAAGGCTGTAGCTCCCCTGCCCCCCCCCCTTCCCAATGCCGAGAACGTGTTATTTTACCAGTGGTAGCAACAATCGGGTTGTACAGAGTTCCCCAGGGAGAGCTAAGGAATTTTAGCTCAGCCTCTCTTCTTTCTCACTCAATAAAAAAGTGGGGGTTAAGTGCATGGTGTAGACCCTTTTCAGAATGTAAGGATACCTCACACAGGCTAACGGCAGGATCACAACTGTTGTCCCAGCCGATGACCGTCCAGCGTCATCATCGGTATCCTGCTCCTACGACAGGCTGGCGGTGCAATGCCCGTCGGGCAGCAAGATAAGCTGCACTTTGGCGGAGATCTTCTATTCCGAGCCAATGGGTGTGTGGGTGTGAGGGGCCTATATAAGGTACAATAGTGAGCGTGGTGGTGTATCTTAAAAAAAGTCAGTAGAGTCCTAAAAAGAGAAGACTTTATTGGTCAGGCTCACTGCTTTATTAAAAAGTAAAGGGGTATTAAGGAGTGGTAAACAATGAGACCAAACCTTTATTCAACCCTTTTGTGAAAACGGTCAACATGTTTCTCGCCCTAAGGGCGATTCATCAGGACCTTGTGCTCATATGATTGCTAGCATCCCCCAGGGTATGGGAGGACACTGGTATACGACCTGTATAGTGTCGTTCGGAGTTGATTCCTTATGATGGACCTCCTAAAGAAAAGAGATAAGTAACCAAACAGCGATGTCAAAAGTAAATATGGACCGTAGTACATCATTATGGTGCCTATATCCAGGGTGTCAGAGGATACGTGCCCAGTGGTTAACGTTCTGTTTAGTGACAGGGTCGGGTGGTGCTGTGAGTGAGAACTGTTATACAATGTATAAAACCAAAATTAATTATATATACAGTGCGCCTAGGTGAGCTGCTCTGCATAGTGCTGCCATGCTGCGTCGCTATAGCATGCATCTAAGTGAAGGCGTCATATTCTCGCCTATGCATTTATGCAGGGAAGTGGTGCATCCGCATTGGTCAAGCAGTGGATTGCGCTAGTGATAGAGTATCAGATGAGCATTTGTAGGCTATGGTTTAAGCCACAAACGCTGAAGAAACCGCACAGTTGGAAACCATTAGAGAGATTATCAAATAATTTGACACTCTTTATACAGGTAAGTTCAACGCTGGGGGAGAGCCTTTATCCCAGCGAGGAAAAAATACTGATAATAATAAAGTAAGTCAACATGCCATGCTGAGCGCGTGCGTTTAACGAGACGCTAGTATACGAGTCACTGTTCTGCTTACCCAAAGGAAATCCTGCTTAGAGCCTCACAAGCTGTCCAGGTGGGGCCAGCAGCGATTGAGGATTCCTACGAGGAAAGTAGCGTGTTATAGCAGGATCGCAGGAAAAAGTGCCAAGCCGGTCAGTCAACAACATGAAAGGGCTGGCTGCGTGTAACGGAATAATGCAGGCTGCCCAACAGTGCTCGGATCCCCACCTTACCTCTGATCTTGCTGATGGCAGGCTGGTCTGCACCTACCCCTCCCACTCGAACTCCGGTGACTGGACAGCCGGCACCATGATAACGCCGAATCCAGTGTAGATAAGGGAGAGTAAAGCGCGCGAAGGGGGAGTGTCACTCCAGTTGCTGGATTGGTGACGCGCGCGAGTGGAAACCAACGAAGGGTTCGTTGAAGGTAGCGCGCACCGAGTTACCATACGCAGGGGCCATCTTGGAGTGGGTTAGGAAAGGTACTCGGAGCATTTGTGGAGCGCTGGAGAGTGGACAACTGGTCCAGATAAATAATAATAGTAATAACTCTCTAGCTGGTTGCACCTAGATAGCGCGAGTATGGAGCAGTGGGGGCATCGCTGGAAAATTTACCGAGGCCATCTCAGAATGAGTTGAGAAATTATATACAGTGAGGCATGTATTAAGGCACTTAGGAAAGGACATCTAGTCCAGATAAATCGTGGCTAACTGGCGTGTATCGCCCTCGCCCGCGTGAGTCATGAGCCCGGGCTGGGCTAGAGATAGCTTTGCCCAGGACAATAAGCCCAGAGGCCATCTATAGAAGGGTATGGAAGTACAGCCAGGCATGTTAAGTCCAGAGGCCATTCATAGAAGGGTATAGAAGTACAGCCAGGCATTTTGACACACTAGTAATTGGACAACTGGTCCAGATTGATCACTATCTGGCGAGTGTCGCCCAGGGCACCCCATCATTCAATCCCAAGTCGTCGCTCTGAAGACGATGTATCCATCTCTGTTCATATCTGAACAGGGCTTGTTGGTTCAGGTTCGGTAAAGACTCGATGACAGTCCAGCGCATGTTCTCTGGAAAGTGATTGTTGTCATTGCAGTGTTCGTACAGCTTGGTTTGTGTTTTGTGGCATCGGATATTACTGTTGTGCTCCATTATTCGTTGCTTAACAGGACGCATTGTCATCCCGATGTACAATAAATCGCAGGGGCAGATCAAAGCATAAATGCATTTGGAGCTGTTGCAGTTGGTATGTCTGCTCATTGTCCACGTAAAGTTTAAAGATCCGCGGAACTTCAATGGGCTCGACCTTCGCGCCGAGCCTGGCATGCCTCTACATGGCATCGTTTGAGGAAAAATGCATCTACCCCCCTGAACACAACCCATTCCGTGAAAATCTCACGTGTTGGCGTCGGTACATCGACGACATCCTGGTGTTCTGGAAAGGGGATCGGACGACATGTGAGGCCTTCTGCACATGGATAAATCAACAAGACCCCTTTCTCAAATTCACGGGCACCATCTCCGACAAATCCATACCCTATTTGGACCTCATCATAACCCTGGAGCCAACCACAATCAGCACCAGTCTCTATACGAAGGAGACTGACAGGAACAGCCTCTTGCCTTACTCCAGTCACCACACGAAATCCCTTAGGGACAACCTTCCCTTCGGACAATTTCTCCGCCTTCGGAGAAACTGTAGTTCAATCACTGACTACAAACGACATGCACAAGCCCTGCAAACCAAACTCCTCGATCGGGGATACCCCACACGTCTTCTGAAAAACTCTACCAAACGAGCCCTCAACAACAACAGAGAGGCCCTACTTGAGACACACCCCAAGGAGCCTGATGACAAGATCACTTGTGTCACTTCATTTACAAGAAATTCCTCATTCATTAAGAAAACTGTTAGTAGCCATTGGGGCATTCTCAACTCCGCAGGGATGGAGTTTCCGCACCCACGGTTTGCATTTAAAAGGACGGCTAACCTTAAGGACACTCTCATCCACACCCGTCCCAAGAAAACCAGCACTCAACCTGTTAACACGCTCTGGGATCTCCCCCCAGTTACTGGACACTATCGCTGTGGTTCCTGTGTTGTCTGCCCCCAGACCATCCAGGGCAAGACCGTTGCACTGAATAACAAGCATTAGAAATGCAATAGGTCTCGCAGCATTAGAGTTAGTGCTTTTAGAATTGTTATTAGGTTTTTTGTTGTAAATCTTTTGCATTTTTTTTTTTTAGGCAATGCAAAAGAATTACAAATCAAAAAAGCAATAAGCAAATGTAAAAGCTTTAACTAAAAATCCTGCGAGACCTATAGCACTGTGTGAGGGTGAGGGGTTGAGGGTGAGTGAGGGTGGGGGTGAGTGAGGAGTTGAGTGTGAGTGAGGTGTTGAGGGTGAGTGAGGTGTTGAGGGTGAGTGTGAGTGAGAGTGAGTGAGGGTGAGGATGAGAGAGTGTTATTGTGATTTAGGGTGAGGGGTTGAGGGTGGATGAGGGGGAGGGTGAGGTGTTGAGGATGAGTGAGGATGAGTGAGGGTGAGTGTGGGGTCGAGGGTGAGTGAGGGTGAGTGAGGGTGACTGAGTGTGAGTTATTGTGAGTGAGGATGAGTGAGGGTGAGTGAGGGTGAGGGTGAGTCATAGTGAGTGAGGGTGAGGTGTTGTGTGTGAGGTGTTGAGGGTGATGTGTTGATGGTGAGGTGTTGAGGGTGAGGTGTTGAGGGTGAGGTCTTGTGGGTTATTGAGTGTGAGTGAGTGAGGGTGAGGTGTTGAGGGTGAGTGAGTGACGGTGAGGTGTTGTGAGTGAGTGAGGTTGAGGTGTTGAGGGTGCGGATTTGAGGGTGAGGGTGTGAGGTGTTGACGGTGAGTGTTTGAGGGTGAGGGCGACTGATGTTGAGGGGGTGAGGTGTTGAGGGGGTGAGGGTGAGGTGTTGAGGGTGTGTCATTGAGCGTGACTCTGAAGTGTAGAGTGTGAGTGAGAGTAAGAGTGAGGGTCATTGAGTTTTTTAGTGTTAGTGAGGGTGAGGTATTGAGGGTGAGTGAGGGGAAGTGTTATTGTGGTATTGAGAGTTAGTGAGGGTGAGGTGTTGAGGGTTATTGATGGTGAGGTGTTGAGGGTGAGTGAGGGTGAGGGTGAGTGAGGGGGACGTTGAGGCGTTGAGGATGAGTGAGGTGTTTAGGGTGAAGTGTTGAGGGTGTGGGTGAGGAATTGAGGGTGAGGAAGGGTGATTGTGGGTGAATGTTTGAGGGTGAGTGATTGAGGGTGAGGTGTTGAGGCTGATGTTTTGTGGGTGAGTGAGGGTGAGATGTTGATGGTCATTGAAGGTGAGGTGTTGGGTGAGGCGTTGAGGGTGAGTGAAGTTGAGGGTTGTTGAGTGAGAGTGAGAGTGAGGGTGAGTGAGTAGTTGCGGGTGAGGTGTTGAGGGTAACTGAGGGTGAGGGTGGATGAGGTGTTGAGGGTGAGGTGTTGAGTGTGAGTGAGGGGTTGATGGTGACTGAGGGTGAGTGAGGGTGTGCAGTTGAAGGGGAGGCGTTGAAGGTGAGTGAGGGTGAGTGAGTGAGGGTAAGGTGTTGAGGGTGAGTGAGTGATGGTGAGGCGTTGAGGGTGGTTGAGTGAGGTAGATTTTTTGAGTGTGAGGCATTGAGCGTGAGTGAGTGAGGGTGGTGTGTTGACGGTGAGGTGTTGAGGGTGAGGTGTTGAGGTTGAGCTGTTGAGGGTGAGTGTTGTTGCTAGTTGTTGAGTGCGGATGATTGAGAGTGAGTGTGAGTGAGGTGTTGAGAGTGAGGTGTTGAGAGTGAGGTGTTGATGGTGAGGTGTTGAGGGTGAGCTGTTGAGGGTGAGTGTTGTTGATAGTTGTTGAGTGGGGATGATTGAGAGTGAGTGTGAGTGAGGTGTTGAGGGTGAGGTGTTGAAGGTGAGGTGTTGAGGGCGAGGCGTTGAGGGTGAGTGAGGGTGAGGGTGAGTGAGGGTGATGTGTTGAGGGTGAGTGAGGGTGAGTGAGGGTGAGGGTGAGTGATAGGGAGATAAGTGTGAGGATGAGTGAGGGTGAGGGTGAGAGTTTGAGGGTGAGTGAGGGTGAGTGAGGGTGAGTCTTTGAGTCTTAGTGAGGGTGAGATGTTGCGGGTGTGTGAGGGTTGTGTGTGAGAGTGTGTGGGTGAGTGGTGTTAGTGTTAAGGGTGTTGTGTATGAGGGGTGTTAGTATGAGGTATTTGAGGGTGAGGGGGTGAGGGTGAGTGTGATGGGAGGGTAGGCATAGTGAGTGATGTTGAGGGGGTAAGGGAGTGTAAGGGAGAGTGAGGGTGAGACTGAGCGGGTGTGAGCGGGTTAGTGAGGGAGTTTTTGAGAGTGTGAGTGAGGGAGTGTGTGAGGTGTTGTGTGAGAGCGTGAGTGATGGGGTGTGTGAGGGGTGTGTGAGAGGGTGTGTGAGAATGTGAGTGTGTGTTAGGGTGAATGAGGGTGAATGAGGGGGTGTGAGGGGGGTGAGGGTGGGGTGTTGAGGGAGTGAGTGTGAGTGTGTGAGGGGTGATGTAGAGGGGATGAGTGTGAGGGGGTGAGTGTTAGGGGGTATGAGGGGGTGAGGATGAGCGAAGTTGTTTGCGTTAGAGAGTGTTTGAAGTGTTGTGAGTGTGAGAGTGTTGTGCTGATTTTTAGGGGAGCGTGTTTGTGTGAGGGTACGTTTTTTGAGGCTGAGGGGGTGTGTGTGTGTGAGGGTCATTGAGGGTGTGTGTGGAGTTGTTTTTTAGAGTGCGTCTGAAGGTGTTTGACGGTGTGTGAGGGTGAGGTTGTGTGAGTGTGAATTTGAGTCATTGGGAGTGAGTGGGTGTGTGAGGGTGATGGGGTGTGAGGGTGAGGGGGTGTGAGTGTGTGAGTGTGTGAGTGTGTGAGTGTGAGGGTGAGTAAGTGTGTGTGAGGCTGAAGGTGTGTGAGGGTGTATGAGGGAGATGTGTTAGCGTTATTGAGCGGGTGTGAAAGAGTGTGATTGTTTTGTTGTGTGAGGGTGATGTTATGAGTGTGTGTCTATGTTAATATTAAAAAAGTTATGTGCTGTTTTTAATAAAAGGTGTCACATGTCCCCTTTGTATGACTTCTGTTTAATGTGTATATTAGTATGTAATGTACGTGTGTATGTATTGTAGTAAGTGTGTTATTTTGTGTTTACGTGTATGTGGAGTCCCTTTTTTATTTTCATGTTAAAATGGCCGACGTATTGCGTCACGTCGACGTCTGCTATGTTTAGCGGTCTAGTTTTTTTTTGACTTGTGTGTGTTTTTTGTTTACGTTTTTTTTAGCCAATCGGAGCGCGACGTTTTTGACGTAGCGTTCCGATTTGCATACGTCAACTGTGGAATTCCCCATAGATCGCGAATGTTGGTGCGCGGAAGGCGTGTTCTTGTTCCTGTGGTGTTGGTGCGTCGTTTGACAGGTAAGAATGTAATTCTAAGTTTCTTTTAATGTAATGTACTGTAGTATATATAGTATGTTAAAGTTAATTATTTGCGAAATGTATTTATTTAGCTCGTAATATTATAAAATGTTTGTAATGTAACGTAAAAATTTGTTTTTTATTGGCGATATGTAAAGCATATGTATTGTTAAACTGTAATGTAAAGTATTAATTTGTTTTTTGTGCTAATTTGACGAACAAAAGGTGTTTGTTTATTTTTCACGTGCTAAATGTGTTTTATAATATATTGATGTAAGTTGTGTTTGCATAATCGATGTGATATGTATTCTTAAACAGTAATGGAATGTATTATTTTGCTTTTTGTTGGTAATTTGACGTACATAAGGTGTTTTTTTAATTTGAAGTGCTAAATGTGTTTTAATATATTGATGTAAGTTGTGTTTGCATTATCTATGTATGTGATGGTGAAGTAGTCGGATAATTTGTTAGTGACGTACTTGAAGTATGAAATGAAAGTTTGTGTATTTGCTGACTGTAGTATTTTTAGCAATGTATGAACGACATGTACAGTGAAGTAATGTGTTATTCGTTTGCTTTTTGTGACTAAATAGTTCTATGTTTGTAATATGTTTCTTCAATCCGAACAAATTTTGTCAGGATAAATGCAATTGTGATATGCGTATCTCTTTTTGTGTAACTGTAGACTATTGTATTGAATGCGTCCCATTTTCCGGATGAATCGTTCTTGTTTGTTTCCCTCACAAAAATTTGACTGTTTCTGAATGTGTTTTTTTTAGTCATATTATATTTTTATTACATGGAATTCCGTGTGAAGAAGTGCTATTGTTGTATGCGTCCGGTTTTTGTTGGTGTAACTGTTGACTATTGTCTTTAATCCGTCCCATTTTCCGGATGAATAGTGATTCTTTCTTGTCCGGCGAAAAAGTTGGCTGTTTCACTGGTGTCTTTGTACATCCTCGTTCTCCCTTACTGACACATATTTATAATTGTTTCCTTTGTGTATTATTGTTGTAATATCGTACGAATTAGATTTTGTTTTTGGGCCGAAGACTCATTAACATCCTTGCATCCTTTTAGGTCAATTATGTTAATTTTTTTTTGTGTCTAACGTATGTGCTGCAGTACTCGGTCGACCCCATTGTTTTCCGTTCTGAAATTTCTTTATGTGTAAGAAAAAGGGCTAACATTCGTAAAATGTCAGAGTGGGTGAATGCTGCAGAGTGGGTGAATGCTGCAGAGTGGGTGAATGATGCAGATGGGTGAGGAGTTGAGGGTGATTGAGGATGAGTGTTGAATGAGTAGTTGAGGATGAGGTGTTGATGTTGAGGGTGAGTTAGTGTTACGGGATGATGGTGTGATGGTGAGGGTGAATGATGGTGGGCGAGTGTGAGTTAGTGAGACTTTTTGAGAATGTGTGTGGGTGTGTGCGGAAGTGTAATTCTTTGTGAGGCCGTGTGTGTGTGAGGGTGGGGGTGTGTGAGTGTTGTAGCATGTGCAGGTGTTTTTTAGTGGTCATTTAGGTGAGTGTGGGTGAGTGTGAAAGAGGGTGAGGTGTTGAGGGTGAGTGAGCGTGAGTGAATTTGAGGGTGATAGTGATTGTAGATGAGTGTGAAGTGTTGAGGGTGAGTGAGGGTGAGGGTAAGGTGTTGTGGGTGAGTGAGGGTGAGGTGTTGAGTGTTATTGAGGGTGAGTTGTTGAGGTTGATTGAAGTTGAGCGTTATTGCGGGTGAGATGTTGAGGGTGAGTGTGTGTGACTGAGGGTGAGGGCTTGATGTTGAGTGAGGGTGAGTGATGGTGAGGGTGAGTGAGGGTGTTGAATTGTGGGTGAGGTGTTGAGGGTGAAGTTAGTGAGGGTGAGGTGTTGAGGGTGAGGGTATGAGGGTAAATGAGGGTGAGGTGTTGAGGGTGAGTGAGGGTGATGTAGTGAGTTAGCACGTTGATGTGTTATTTTCGTGTGATTTTGCTTAGTTTTGTGTTTTTTTGAACAGTATGTGACTTTTTTCGCCATGATGCATTTTTTTGTGTGTGTGTCTTGTTGTAGTGAAAATTGTAATGTATGCAAAGTTTATGTTCTATTTGTATGTTTTCTTTTTTTTCTTTTCTTTATTTTAGGCAATGAGCTTCTACGATCGACAGGTAATGACAATTAATTTTTTAAATTATGAAAGAGTGTCTTTGTGACTTTGATACTTGTGTTTATGCATTTGCTTATTGTAAAGCTAATGTAATTATAGTTTTAGGTCTTTGTGCTCGAAATTTACTTTCTGACTTCGTTCTTGCATTAGACTGTTTTTGTGCATTTTCATACCGGCTGCTATTTCGGTGTATTTGTTGCCATGGATTGAGTTCCGTTTTGCCGTACGTGTTTTTTGGTCAGTTTTGGCTTGTATTTAGTATTTTTCTTGTCCAAGGGATCCCTGAAGTCCATTTCTGCAGCACACAGCAATCGCACATTATTAATATTTGGCACCCCCACAGTACCATTGAGCAACATCACATTATCACTTTTGCCCACTAGAGCCGTATTTAGTACACCCCCAGTGTCATTTAGATATAGTACTGCAGTACTGTACAGCTGCAAAGCATGCTTCTTTTGCTGTAATTGTGTGTTGAAGGTAAAAAAAAATGTCCTAAAGCGTGCACTTCTGGCTGGTGGTGTGTGTGACTGTTGAAAGCGTGGACTGATGCCTGTTTGTGTGCATGTATGCATGTTGAAAGGATGCACTGCTGACTGATGTGTGTGTACGCCTGGTGAAAGTGGCCATTGCTATCTATTGGTGTATGTGCCTGTTAAAAGAGCACATTTTTTTTTTGTATGACATTTGCCTGTTGAGTAATGCTGTAGTGGTAATGATTGGTGCTTTGGTGTTAAATGTTTGTGTGTGGTTGTAGTGTGATAGTGTGTTTTTGTTGAATGATACTGTTTGGTTGGTCTAGAGTGATGTTGGTGTGTTGCTGAGTGATGTTAGTGTGGTGCTTAGTAATGCTGTTGTTGTGATGTGTTGTTCTGTGCTAGTGATGAGTGGTGCTGTGTTGGTGTTTAATAATTACCAGCACAGCATATCTCAGCACCAGAACAGTTGCACTTCTCCCAACAATGGCATCACTGATGTCCACGAATGCAACACGCAGCAATTCCACTTTATCATTCTGCACCCCCGCAGTACCATTGAGCAACAATACAGCATCACTCTGCCCCACCACAGCCCCATTTAGCTACCGAACAGTGTAATTCATACATACTACAGCAGTACTGATGACTTGTGTATATACGCCTTGTGATAGAGTACATTGATGTGTGTGTGTGTGTGCTTGTTAAAAGAATCCATTTTTTTATTGTATGAAGTTTGTCTGCTGAGTAATGCTGTAGTGGTGATGAGTGGTGCTGTTGTGGTAATTGTTTTTGTGTGTAGTTGTAGTGTGATAGTGTGTTGTTGTTGAATGATGCTGTTGTGGTGGGGCAGAGTGATGTTGGTGTGTTGCTGAGTGATGTTAGTGTGGTGCTTAGTAATGCTGTTGTTGTGATGTGTTTTTCTGTGCTAGTGATGAGTGGTGCTGTGTTGGTGTTTAATAATTACCAGTACAGCATAACTCATCACCCCTACAGTTGCACTTCTCCCAACAACGCCATCACTGATGTCCACGAATGCAACGCGCAGCAATACCACTTTATCTTTCTGCACCCCCACAGTACCATTGAGCAACAACTCAGCATCACCTTGCACTACCACATGTGTTGTTCACACAACAACAGTCTCATTTATACCTACTACAGCAGTACTGATGACTGTTATGTGTGTATGCCTGGTGATATTTCACATTGATAGCTGTTGTTGTGTCTGACTGTTAAAAGCGTTCAAGTTTGTATTGTATGACCTTTGTCTGCTGAGTCATGCTGTGGTGGTGATGAGTGGTGCTGTGGTGGTAAGTTTTTGTGTCGTTGTAGTGTGATAGTGTGTTGATGGTGAGTGTGGGTGAGGTGTTGAGGGTGAGGGGATGATGGTGTGATGGTGACGGTGTGAGGGTGAGGGTGAGTGATTGTTGGCGAGGGTGAGGCTCTGAGTCTTATTGAGAATGTGAGTGGGTGTGCGAGGATGTGTGAGATTGTGTGAGTGTGTGAGTGTGGATGTGTGTGAGGGTGGGGGTGTGTGAGCGTGTTGGCATGTGAGTGTGTGGTAGAGCTTATGAAGTTGATTGTGGGTGTGTGAGTGTGAGAGGGTGAGTGAGGATGTGTGATGTTGAGGATGTGAAGGTGTGTGAAGGTGGGGGTGGTTGAGGGTGCCTGAGTGTGATTGAGGGTGAAGCGTTGAGGGTGAGTGAGGGTGAGGTGTTGAGGCTCAGTAAGGGTGAGGGTGGGTGAGCGTTAGTGAGTGAGGGTGATTGAGTTGATGAGGGTGATGTGTTGATGTTGAGTGAGGGTGATGTGTTGTGGTTGAGTTAGGGTGAGTAGTTGAGGGTGAGTGAGGGTGAGGTGATGAGGGTGAGGGCCTGAGGGTGAGTGAGGGAGGCTGATTGTGGTTGAGTTTTTGAGGCTGTGGGTGAGTAAGGGTGAGGTGTTGAGGGTGAGGGGCTGAGGGTGAATGAGGGTGAGGTGTTGAGGGTGAATGAGTGTGAGGGTGAGTGAAGTTGAGGGTGATGTTTTGTGGGTGAGTGCGGGTGAGTGATGGTGAGTGACGTTGAGGGTGATTGAGGGTGAGTGGATGATGGTGTGAGGGTGAGGGTGAGTGATTGTGTGTTAGGGTGAGGGTGTGAGTCTTATTGAGAATGTGTGTGGGTGTATGAGGATGTGTGATAGTGTGTGAGTTTGGGTGTGTGTAAGGGTGGGGGGTGTGTGAGGGTGGGGGCATGTGAGGGTGTTGTTGAAGCCATGATGTTGAGTGAGGGTGTGTGAGGGTGAGTGAGGATTTGTTATGTTGAGGGTGTGAATGTGTGTGAGGGTGGGGGTGGGTGAGGGTGCGTGAGTTAGATTGAGGGTGAAGCGTAGAGGGTCAGTGAGTGTGAGGTGTTGAGGCTGAGTGATGGTGAGACTTGTTGAGCGTTAGTGATTGAGGGTGATTGACTTGTTGAGGGTGATGTGTTGAAGTTGAGTGAGGGTGATGTGTTGTGAGTGAGGTTTATTGTGTCAGTGAGGGTGGGTTGTTGAGGGTGAGGGGCTGAGTGTGAGTGAGGGCTAGTTATTGTGTTGAGGTTTTGAGGGTGAGGGTGAGTGAGGATTGAGTTGTTGAGGGTGAGGGGCTGAGTGTGAGTGAGGGATAGTGATTGTTTTGAGGTGTTGAGGGTGAGTAAGGCTGAGGTGTTGAGGGTGAGGGGCTGAGGGTGAATGAGGGTGAGGTGTTGAGGGTCAGTGAGTGTGAGGTCTTGAGGGTGAGTGAGAATGAGTGTGAGTGAGTGATTGCGTTGTTGAGGGTGAGGTGTTGAGGGTGAATGAGGGTGAAGGTGAGTAAAGGTGAGGGTGAGGTGTTGAGTGTGAGTGCTGGTGAGTAAGAGTTGAGGAAGAGGGGCTGAGTGCGAGTGAGTTGGTGAGGGTGAGTGAGGGTGAGGTATTGTGGGTGAGTGAGGGTGAGGTATTGAGTGTGAGTGAGGGTGTATTTTGAGGGTGAGTGAGGGTGAGTTGTTAAGGGTGAGTGAGGGTGAGGTGCTGAGGGTGAGTGAGCTTGAGTGAATGTGAGTGAGGGTGACTGAGGGTGTGATTGGCATATGTGAGTCTCGGCCATGTGTTAATGTTGATTATAATGTTAAAAAAAACTATTTTCGTATGTGTATACGTTTGTAAAATTATTTAGTGTATGTCCTTAAAATGTGTTTTTTTTCTGTTGTAGTAAAGGGTATTACGCAATGTATTCCCTTTACGTTTGTTACGTAAGGGATGTTAGCGTTCTATTTTTTAGTTGATGGTGATGTAATGTTGAGCGCTACGTAATTTTTAGCCAATCGCAGCTCTACGTTGTGTGACGTAGCGTTGCATTTGACGTGCGTTAACGGGGCGTTTTCTACATTGGTGTGAATGTTCGTGCGGTAAAGGTGTGTTATTCCTCCGTCGTTGTTGCTGCGTCGTTGGACTGGTAAGATGTACATTTATTAACATTGAGTACATGAATTTGAATGTATTAATACTTGTGTGTATATACGTATTATTCATAATGTTTTATTAGGATGTATGAGTGTTTTATTTGTATTGCGCCTTGTGTATTATCGATTTTCGAGTTACAATATTCTTTAGTACTGTTGTAAAAGATATATGTTTGTAAAATGTTTTTTTTTCGAAATGTTACATAAAGCAATGTTTATTTTATTATGTATTATGTCTTTGACATTGCGTCCGTTGTGATTTCGCGCTGACTTTCCTTGTGTTTTGCAATATTTCTTGATCTTTATGCGAATGTTGGCTCGTGTTTAAGTTGATAGTTCGGGATGCATTGTGTAATCTTTGCTAGTGTCTTCCTTGAATGTATTTTCCGGAGTTTCGTTTCGCCTGAGGTGGCACTGTGATGTTTATTTTCCCTCTGACTTAGCTTTTTCTTGTGTCATTTGTACCCGTATGTGACTTCTTTCGCCGCTATTCATTTATTTTGCTTGTTGTAGTTAAAAGTATTATGTATGCACTGTGTATGTTTTCTTTTTTGCTGTGTTTCTTTTATAATTTCTTCATTTCAGGGAATGAGCTGCTACGATCGACAGGTAATGACAATTTTATTCCCTTATTATGAAAGAGTGCCTTTATGAGTTCTTATACATTTGTTTATGCATTTCCTTTTCTTGATGTTACTGTAATTATTCTTTTCGGTCTTGCTTTGCTAGGACGTATTTCCTGTCTGGCTCCTCTCATTTGAGTGTGTTTTGTATGTTATCAATGGCTGCTATTTAGTTTTATTCTTTGACATGGATTGAGTTTCGTTTTGCCGTACGTGTTTTACGGTCGCACTTGCCTTGTGTGTAGTAATTTTCTCTTGCACGGCCTCCCTTATGTCCATTTCGCCAGCAATAGCACATTATTAACATTCGGCACCCCCACACTACAATTGAGCAACATGAGATCATCACTCTTTGCCAGTAGAGCTGTATTTAGAACTCCCCCAGTCTCATTTAGACATAGAACTGCAGTACTGTATAGCACCAAAGCATGCTTGTATTGCTGTGATTGTGTGTGCAACGTACCAAAAGTTGTTCTACAGCGTGCACTTTGGCCAGTTGGTGTGTGTGACTGTTGAAAGCGTGGCTTTATGGCTGTTTGTGTGGGTGTATGCATGGTGAAAGGATGCACTGATGACTGTTGTGTGTGTACGGCTTGTGAAAGTGTCCATTGCTAGCTCTTAGTGTGTGTGCCTGTTAAAAGCGCACATGTTTGGATTGTATGTAGTTTGTCTGATGTGTAATGCTGTAGTGGTAATGAGTGGTGCTGTTGTTGTAAGTGTTTGTGTGTAGTTGTAGTGTGATAGTGTGTTGATGGTGAGTGAGGGTGAGGTGTTGAGGGTGAGGTGTTGAGGGTGAGGTGTTGAGGGTGAGAGGATGATGGTGTGAGGGTGACGGTGTGAGGGTGAGGGTGAGTGATTGTTGGCGAGCGTGAGGGTATGAGGCTTATTGAGAATGTGAGTGGGTGTGCGAGGATGTGTGATAGTGTTTGAGTGTGGATGTGTGTGAGGGTGGTGGTGTGTGAGCGTGTGGGCATGTTAGTGTGTGGTGCTTAGTAATGCTGTAGTTGTGATGTGTTGTTTTGTGCTAGTGATGAGTGGTGCTGTGTTGATGTTTAATAATTACCACCACAGCATAACTTTGCACCACAACAGTTGCACTTCTCCCAACAATGGCATCACTGATGTCCACGAATGCAACATGCAGCAATACCACTTTATCTTTCTGCAGCCCCACAGTACCATTGAGCAACTACACTGCATTACTCTGCACTTCCACATCCGTATTTTGCACACCAACAGTCTCATTTAGACATAGTACTGCAGTACTGATGACTGTTGTGTGTGTATGCCTGGTGAAAGTGGCCATTAATAGCTGTTGTTGTGTGTGTGACTGTTAAAAGGGTACATGTTTTGATTGTATGACCTTTGTTTGCTGCAGTGGTGATGAGTGGTGTTGTTGTGTTAATTGTTTTTTTGTGTGGTTGTAGTGTGATAGTGTGTTGAGGGTGAGTGAGGGTGAGGTGTTGAGGGTGATTGAGGGTGAGGCGTTGAGGGTGAGTGAGATTGAGGGTGAGTCAGTGTGAGGTGTTGAGGGTGGGTGAGGCTATGAGGGTGAGTGAGGCGTTGAGGGTGAGTGAGGGTGAGGTGTTGAGGGTGATTGAGGATGAGTGAGAGTGAGAGCAAGGAAGGTGTTGATGGGGAGGTGTTGTGCGTGATTGAAGTGGTGTTGTGGTGGTAAGTGTTTGTGTGTGGTTGTAGTGTGATAGTGTGTTGAGGGTGAGTGAGTATGAGGGTGAGTGAGGGTGAGAGTGAGTGAGACTGAGGGGGAGGTGTTGATGGTGAGTGAGGATGAGTGAGGGTGAGGAGTTGAGGGTGAGTGAGGGTGAGAGGCTGAGGGTGAGTGAGGTGTTGAGGGTGAGCTGTTGAGTGTGATTGAGGATGAGTGATAGTGAGGGTGCGTGATGTGTTGATGTTGACTGAGGGTGAGGCGTTGAGGGTGAGTGAGGGTGAGGTGTTGAGGCTGAGGGTGAGGAGCTGAGGGTGAGTGGTTGAGGCGTTGAGGGTGAGGCATTGAGGATGAGAGAGAGTGAGGTGCTGAGGGTGAGGGTGTGAGTGTGGGTGAGGCGTTGAGGGTGAGTGAGGGTGAGGTGTTGAGGGTGATTGAGGATGAGTGTGAGTGAGGAGTTAAGGGTGAGGTGTTTAGGGTGAGTGAAGTGTTGCTGTGGTGGTAAGTGTTTGTTTATAGTTGTAGTGTGATAGTGTGTTGACGATGAATGAGGGTGATGTTTTGAGTGTGAGTGAGGGTGAGTGAGTATGAGAGTGAGGTGTTGAGTGTGAGGTGTAGAGGGTGATTGATGATGATTGAGATTGAGGGTGAGTGAGGAGTTAAGGGTGAGGTGTTGAGGGTGAGTGAAGTGAGGGTGAGTGAAGTGTTGCTGTGTTGGTAAGTATTTGTTTGTTGTTGTAGTGTGATAGTGTGTTGACGGAGAGTGAGGGTAAATGAGGGTGAGGTGTTGAGGGTGAGTGAGTATGAGGGTGAGGTGTTGATGGTGATTTTTTGAGGGTGAGTGAGGATGAGTGTGGGTGAGGTGTTGAGGGTGAGGAGTTGAGGGTGAGGGACTGAGGGTGAGTGAGGTATTGAGGGTGAGGTGTTGAGAGTATTGAGGATGAGTGAGAGTGAGGGTGAGTGATGTGTTGATGATGAGTTGTTGAGGGTGAGGTGTTGAGGGTGAGTGAGAGTGACGTGTTGTTGCTGAGGGTGAGGGGCTGAGGGTGAGTGTTGGTAAGGCGTTGAGGGTGATGTGTTGATGGTGATTGAGGATTGTTAAGCGTGAGGGTGAGTGAGGGGTTAAGGGTGAGGCGTTGAGGGAGAGGTGTTGAGAGCGAGGGTGATTGAGTGTTTGAGGGTGCAGGGTGGATGGTGAGTGAGGGTGAGGTGTTGATGGTGAGTGAAGGTGGGTGAGGGTGATGGTGATGTGTTGAGGGTGAGTGAGGATGAGGTGTTGAGGGAGAGTGAGGATGAGGTGTTGAGGGTGAGTGAGTGTAATTTAGGGTGGGTGATGAGTTAAGAGTGAGTGAGTGTGAGTGAGGGTGTGATTGGCAAATGTGAGTGTTTTGCATGTGTGACTCGTTATTGTAAAGTAAGTGTGTTTGTGTTTTTGTATGTTGTTGTTGTAGAATGATGCTGTTGTGGTGGTGTAGAGTGATGTTGGTGTGTTGATGAGTGTTGTTAGTGTGGTGCTTCCTAATGCTGTTGTTGTGATGTGTTGATGATGAGTTGTGCTGTGTTAGTGTTCAACTATTACCACCACAGCATAACTCATCCCAACAACAGTTGCACTTCTCCCAACAACCTACTTTGTGATGTCCACCAATGGAACACGCATCAATACCACCTTAACATTCGGCCCCCCACAGTAACATTGCTCAACAACACAGCATAACTCTGCACCAGCACAGGCGTATTTAGCTCAACAGTCTCATTCATACCTAATACTGTAGTGCGTGGAAGCTACAAAGTATGTGTATTTTGTATATGTTTTTGTAATGTCAAATGGATTGGCTGAATGTTGTATGTGGGTGTGACTATGTTGTATAAATTGAGTGTCTTAGTTATAATTTGCCTTTCGTATAGAAAAAATTACCATAGAAGTTGTAAAATTTGTATTACACACTTTTTTATTTTTTAAAAAAAATCACAAATATTTATTGTTTAACTTTGTACAAAAAAAGATATCCTGGCAACATGCAAAATTTAGTCAGAAAATATTTCATCGTCTTTTTCTTTCAAAATCTTTATGATTTGCCCATTACAAAAGACAACTTCAAAAGTTTGTGGCAAAAAATGGACAAGGGCATCTCCGATGTTGTCAACTTCCTCATCTAACATAAACCATTTAATTAAGATCTCGTTTTCGATGGGCATCGATTGCAATTCGTCTGTGTTTGTCACTTTTATTGTGATAATACTGGTTTGCTCAGTAGAGCTTTCAACGCCATAAATTAGAATGTCCATCTTTTCCTCTGGTGGGGCTGTTACCTGTTGAGAGAAAATAAAAGCAACAATTATTTTTTAAATTTGTATACTTTATTTTTTGTGTAAGGCCTATAGTGGTTGAAAGGGACAGAGTTGTTGAAAGGGACACATTGGGTGAAATGGACTGAGTAGGTGAAAGGGTCCCAGTTGTTGATAGGGTTTGAGTGGGTGATAGGTCGAGAGTGGGTGATAGGTGGTGGTAATATTTTTTTTGTGTGGTTGTAGTGTGATAGTGTGTTGAGGGTGAGTGAGGGTGAGATGTTAAGGGTGAGTGAGGGTGAGGCGTTGAGGGTGAGTGAGATTGAGGGTGAGTCAGTGTTTGAGGATGAGTGAGAGTGAGGGTAAGTAAGGGGCTGATGGGGAGGTGTTGAGCGTGATTGAAGTGGTGTTGTGGTGGTAAGTTTTTGTGTGTGGTTGTAGTGTGATAGTGTGTTGAGGGTGAGTGAGTATGAGTGTGAGTGAGAGGGAGAGTGAGTGAGAATGAGGGGGAGGTGTTGAGGGTGAGTGAGGATGAGTGAGGGTGAGGAGTTGAGGGTGAGTGAGGGTGAGGGGCTGAGGGTGAGCGAGGTGTTGAGGGTGAGGTGTTGAATGTGATTGAGGATGAGTGAGAGTGATGGTGAGTGATGTGTTGAGATTGACTGAGGGTGAGGCGTTGAGGGTGAGTGAGAGTGAGGTGTTGAGGCTGAGGGTGAGAAGCTGAGTGTGAGGGTGAGTGTGGGTGAGGCGTTGAAGGTGAGTGAGGGTGAGGTGTTGAGGGTGATTGAGGATGAGTGAGAGTGAGGAGTTAAGGGTGAGGTGTTTAGGGTGAGTGAAGTGTTGCTGTGGTGGTAAGTGTTTTTTTGTAGTTGTAGTGTGATAGTGTGTTGACGGTAAGTGAGGGTAAATGAGGGTGATGTTGTGAGGGTGAGTGAGTATGAGAGTGGTGTTGAGTGTGAGATGTTGAAGGTGATTGATGATGATTGAGATTGAGGGTGGGTGAGGAGTTAAGGGTGAGGTGTTGAGGGTGAATGAAGTGTTGCTGTGGTGGTAAGTATTTGTTTGTTGTTGTAGTGTGATAGTGTGTTGACAGTGAGTGAGGGTGAATGAGCGCGAGGATTTGAGGGTGAGTGAGTATGAGGGTGAGGTGTTGATGGTGAGTTGTTGAGGGTGAGTGAGTATGAGAGTGGGTGATAAGTCTAGAGTGGGTGATAAGTCTAGATTGGGTGATAGGCCTAGAGTGTGTGAAAGAGCCAGAGTTGTTGAAAGGTCCCGAGTGGGTGAAAGCTCCCGAGTGGGTGAAAGCTCCCGAGTGGGTGAAAGGTCCCAAGTGGCTGAAATGTCCCGAGTGGGTAAAATGTCCAGAGTGGGTGGAAGGGGCAGAGTGGTTGAAAGGGCAAGACTGGGTGAAATTCCAAGAGTGGCTGAAAAGAGATAATTGCAAAAGGTTTGGTTTGTTGTGCTTACCTCCATTTTGCTATGGCGCGTTGTATTCAATATTTTTTGGCAATTGAATTCATGTACAGTGACATGAGTCAGGGTCACATATTTCCCAAGATGTATTTTAAATAGTGACGCTTCTCTCCACAGTGTCACTTTTATATCATCAGTTGCATCTTTTATTGTAATGGATTTGAGTGGGGTATCTTGCCCATTGATAAACACCGTTTTTGCGTCCTCTTCCTACACAAAAAGAAAGCATTCTATTAAATAGTGATAGTAAAAACAGATATTACTAGTGCATTGTATGAAAGGCTATATAATGTATCATATTTAACGTCCCAAATGAACGTCCTTTCTAAAAGATTGAATTGTTTATTGTAAAAAATGGCCTTGTAGATCGTACTTGTTTTTGTAGTATACACCAAAGCACTGCTATCTTTGAAGAGTGTATAATTCAAAATTTTTCCAGTTAGTTATTGAAGTTACTAAAGGTGTAATGTGTGTGTAAGTGAACTATGCATTTTTTAAGTAGACATGATGACATGAGTGAGGGTGATGGTGAGTTATTGAGTGTGAGGTGTTGAGTGTGAGGAGTTGATGGGGAGTGAGGGTGAGTGAGGATGAGGTGTTACGTGAGGGTGAGGTTGAATGTAAGTGAGGGTGAGTGAGGGTGAGGGTGAGAGGGTGAGGGTGAGAGATTGAAGGTGAGTGAGGGTGAGAAGTTGAGGGTGAGTAACGATGAGCGTGAGTGTGACTGAGGCTGAGTGAGGGTTATTTCGGGTGAGGAGTTGAGTGTGAGAGTGAGTGAGTGTTGAGGGTGAGAGATTGTGGGTGATTGATGTTGAGAAGTTGATGGTGAGTAAGGATGAGGGTGAGTGTGGGTGAGAAAGGGTGAGTTATTGGGTGAGGGTGAGGTGTTGAGGGTGAGTGAGGGTGAGGGTGAGGCTGAGGCTGAGGTGTTGAGTGAGAGTGAGGTTGACTGAGGAGTTGAGGGAGAAGTGTTAAGTTTTTGAGGGGGAGGTGTTAATGGCTAGTGAGGGTGAGTGAGGGTGAGGAGTTTAGTGTGATTGAGGGTGAGTGAGGCGTTGAGGCTGAGGTGTTAAGGGTGAGGTGTTGAGGGTGAGTCAGGGTGACGTTTTGAGAATGAGTGAGGGTGACTAAGGGTGAGGCATTGAGGTAAAGACAGTGTTTTGGTTCTATTCCTAAACAAAAACTAAGCATTGTATAAAATATTTACTGTAAAAATACATCTTACTATTGCGTTGTATGAATGGCCATATAATGTATTATATTTAGCGACCCAAATGAACATCCTTCCTAAATGATAGCAATATTTTTTGAAAAAACTGGCTTTGTAGAGAGTACTTGTATTTGTAGTATACCGGAAAGTGCTGCCATATTATAGTTTTCAAAAGGCGTGTTTTTTGTTTAATTGTTAATGAACTTACTAAATGTGTGCTGTGTGTGTAAGGCAAGTATGCATTTTTTTAGTAGACCTGATGACATGAGTGAGGGTGTGGGTGAGGGTGAGTGATTGAGGGTGAGGTGTTGAGGGTTAGGGTGAGTGAGGGTGGGGTTGAGGGTGAGTGAGGACGAGGTGTTACATGAGGGTGAGTGTGAGTGAGGCAGAGTTAGGGTGAGGGGTTGAGGGTGAGTGAGAGTGAGGGAGTGTTGAGGGTGAAAGATTGAGTGTGAGAAGTTGAGGGTGAGTAAGGATGAGTGTGAGTGTGGGTGAGTGAGGGTGATTGATTGAGTGAGGGTGAGGTGTTGATGTTGAGGCTGAGGTGTTGAGGTGTTGAGTGAGAGTGAGGGTGACTGAGGAGTTGAGTGAGAAGTGTTGACTTTTTGAGGGGGAGGTGTTGAGGGCGAGTGAGGGTGATTGAGTGAGAGGTGTTGAGGGTGATTGAGGGTGAGTGAGATTAAGGCAGAGTGAGGCATTAAGGGTGAATTGTTGAGGGTGAGGTGTTGAGGGTGAGTGAGGGTGAGGTGTTGAGAGTTATTGAGGGTGAGAAGTTGAGGGTGAGTAAGGATGAGGCTGAGTGAGGGTGAGTGATTGATGTTGAGTGTGAGGCTGAGGTGTTGAGGTGTTGAGTGAGAGTGAGTGAGTATTTGAGGGAGAAGGGTAGAGTTTTAGAGTGGGAGGTGTTGAGGGCTAGTGAGGGTGATTGAGGGTGAGTGAGGAGGAGGTGTTGAGGGTGATCTCGGGTGAGTGAGATTGAGGTTGAGTGAGGCATTAAGATCAAATTGTTGAGGGTGAGGTGTTGAGGGAGAGTGAGGGTTGGGTGGTGCGGCTGAGTGATGTTGACTGACGGTGAGGCATTGATGTAAAGACAGTATTTGCGTACTTTTGGTAAACCCAAAAAGAACAATTCTACAAAATAGTGACAGTAAAAACACATAGTAGTAGTGCGTTGTATGACTGGTAATATAATGTATTATATTCCACGACCCAAATGAACATACTTTCTACCATAGTGCATTTTTGTTTTAGTAAAAATTGGCTTTGTGGAGAGTACTTGAATTTGTACTATACCCCAAAGCACTGGCCTATTATATTTCTCAAAACTATTACTTTATACATAGTGTGAAAGAGTGTCTAATGCAAGCTTTTTTGAGGTTGTTAGTGAAGTTCCTAAGGGCCCGATGTAGGTAAATCCCATTTTTGTATGTAGGTACCAACATCTGGATTCATTACAGAATCCTTAACAAATCTTTAATTACCGAATCGGTAAATACCGAATAGGTAATGCCCATTCATTCCTATGGGCTTTGAAGCCCATAGGAATGATTAGGCCTTACCGATTCGGTATTTACAGAATCTGTAATTAAAGAATTATGAAGGGTGCAGGGGGTGTCACTTTGACACCCTCTGGCACCCCCAAAAAAGGCACAGGTGCCATGTGGCAAGCATACCTGCCCTAAGGGCAGGTCTGCCTGTCACATGCCATAGGTATTTTACCCTGGATTTGTATTCCATGGTAAAATACCAATCGTGTAAGCCATGTGCAGAAGGTAAATTGCATACCTACATTACATTTCAGTTAATTTTATTGAATCTGTAAAAGTACCGATTCGGTAATTAAACAGATTTGCTAAAGTTACCTAAAATGTGCCCCTACATCTCAATAGCCCTTTACCGATCTGAAACGGCCCAAAATCGGTATTTTTGGCCGATTGGGATCGCTAAAGGGCTACCTACATAGTGCCCCTAAATGTGTAATTTGTGTGTAAGCCAACTATGCATTTTTTTAGTAGACATGATGACATGTTTGTGTTCATACTTCTGGCACATATTGTCCCTGAAACAGTCATCAGACTATTTAGACTTGCAATTTCGAAAAAGCAAAAATACATAAGATATGTCATTTACAATACTAATAAGTCCAACTTTTCCACTGCAAGACAATAGTTTTTTTTAGTTGACATGATAACTTGTTTGTGTTCATACTTACGGCAATTATTGTCCCTGAAACGGTCATCAGGCTTTTTAAACTTGCCCGTTTTATTTCCTTGATGGGAGAAGCCGATGGTGCAGGCGGATGCAAAATGTTGTTTGCTTGTTGGATCAGGCCCTCCTCGATTGTCATTGCGGGAAATTTGGTTACTTTAGTTTGTTTTGTAATTAAAATTGTTTTGTTTTTGAGAATAAAGTTTCGTATCAGTAGTCCACAGTTTATTTTCGTTTGCTCATATAAATTTTCTTGGTAACAAGTACATTCAATTGTTCCAGTTTTATCTGCTAAAGCCAAATGGAATAATATTTTCTGCTCTTGTTTAGCATTTTTGTACGTAGTTTTCCCTGAGCAGCTGATGACATTAACTCTTATTGGTTTCTGGTATGGTTTGTTGTCATCAGTATTAATGTTCATTATTTCTTCAATAGACATCATCTGAAATAGAAAATGTGATATAACATGTTAAATACAAACCCATATTGGTTTATGATCACTGTAATAGCATTCTAAAGTACCATAGTTGTGTAGTTGGTCATTTGTATATATATGATCTAAAATGGATTGGTAGTTAGTTGTGTAACTGTTAATGAGTTGTTGACATTGTAATTTTGTTTCAAAGAATCCAAGTAATTGCTTGCTGTTTGCATTTGTTTGAGATACATCCACATTGAAATCCCCTATAATAATCAATTTGTGCGTGGGGTAAAAATCCGTAATATTTGTGATGAAATCAAAAAGAGAAGTTATAATTTTTAGGGGTGGTTTGTATAAAATAATAATAAGGTAATCTGTGTCATCAATCTGTAGAGTAAAATGTAAAATGTCTATCCCTTCAAGTGTCTCATAAATAGGCAATATAAATAAATCTTTTTTGTAGTACATAATCATTCCATGGTTTGTGTTGTATGTATGAAATTTATCAAATATAATGTGATGATATTGTTCTATCGTGAAATCATTAGCTGTAGCATTTCTTGTAGTGTTGATCTCAGTTAAGCAAATAATGTCTGCTTGTAATATATTCCTATCCGCTACCATACATGAAAAATTTTTCTGTAGTGATCTTATATTGTGTGCAATGATATTGAAATGTGCACTGTATGTATGTAACTGTGGGATATGTATTTCAAGTGGCATTTCTGTCCTTAATCTGTGCATTTCCTCATTAACTTGTGGATGTACTACAATTTTACGTTCATCAAAATTGTGTACATAGACATTTTGTATTGATTTTGCCCTGCTAATAGCAACATAATGCAAATGATGAATCTTGCTGTTATTAAAGTGTATATAAAGTGGTTCGAGAGTTGCACCTTGTGTGCGATGTATAGTGCGTGCTGATGCTTGGCGTAAAGGAAATTGCTTCCGTATAATGG
Organism: Lissotriton vulgaris; assembly: GCF_964263255.1. Classification (NCBI taxonomy): domain Eukaryota; kingdom Metazoa; phylum Chordata; class Amphibia; order Caudata; family Salamandridae; genus Lissotriton; species Lissotriton vulgaris. Next base: position 84,077 of record NW_028242155.1, on the reverse strand, counting down.
TAATAAATTTCTTAGTGTATTGGAAATGTCTAGCTATAGCATGTATTGGTGTCCATGTATTTTGTATTTGTGAATGAAATAAGTGTTTATATTGTTGTCTGGTTGTTTGTCCTATAGTGGGATTGTCAAATAACAACCAAACAATAATAGGTGTATTGTTAATCAATTCTACTAATTGTACAACACCAGTTGCGCCATTTGTTAAACCATCATTGACATCCACATTGCAACTTAAATCATAACGAAGTTGTAAGGCAATGTGTAATGTATGTGAAAGGCCCATTGTTTTCTGTGGATCTTTGGGCAGTTGCTTAAGAATCGTTTTTTTCACACTTTCAGACAAATCAGAACTAACAGTATCGCTTGCTACTGTTATGTAGACAGGATAATCTTTGCAATGTTGTTCTAAAACCTTTTTGTTAATTTCATTAACTTCTAGATTAGTTGACATGATATATGGAATTGTTTCTAATAAAGTCTCATCAGGTTGTATTTCCCTTTGCTTAATTTGTGAAATATCTTCTTCAGTATGCTTGCCTTCTCTCAATCTGTTTAGTAATTCAGCAAATTGTAGATCTTCTTTTTGGCGCATAATTTTTGTTAATTCAAAAATTTTAAAATGTTCTTTCCATAAGTTAGCACTTAAAGGACCATACATTTGTGTAGAATCCTGAAAAATGTATCTGTCAAATACAGGTTTTAATTGGTAAAAGTCACCAATGGCTAAAATAGAAATTCCTCCAAATGGTTCATTAGATGATTTAATTTCTTGAAGCCTGTTATGTATAAAATTCAACATATTGTGTCCTACCATTGAAATTTCATCAATAATAACAACTCTAACATGCATCATTTCCATTTGTAGAGCAGTTCTATGTTCATGACTCAGTTGTTTATAAGTCAAACTTTGCGACACAGGTATTTTGAAAGTGCTATGCAGTGTTTTGCCATTAATATTATGGGCAGCCTTTCCTGTTGGAGCAGTAAGTAAGATATAAACATTATCAGGATTTTCACCGGCCTTAGTGTTATAGTAGCGTAGTAAAGTTTGATATAGTGCAGATATTACAAAACTTTTCCCAACACCAGCCCCTCCAGTGCAAAAAGTATAGCATGGAGTGCTAGTAGTTTTAAACCAATGCAAGTGATGGTAAACAAATTTAAGTTGTTCTTCCGTTAAGTTTTGCATAAGTTGTTGGTATTTTTCATTGGGCAAAATAACGTTAGTTGAGCTTTGTTCTTCAGTTGTAGTTCTAATTCCTAAATCTAGAGCCAAATCATATCTATTATTATGTTCTGGATTTTTGTCTTCTGTCTGTATATTCACAGTTGGTGATAGAGGAGGTGAAATTACATTTTCATGAGACTGTTCATGAATAATGTTTGTAAGTTCGCCATGCTGTTTGTTATAGATTTTTAGTTGTGTGTCAACAAATGTTTTAACTTCCAGATACCTATCATAGTAAGTTTCCTTGTTGATTAGTATTTTTTCTTCTTCCCTCCATGGATAGTGCAACATTAAGATTTCTCTATAATACTCTTCTGGTTCATTATTTTTGCTAAATCTGCAAAAGCGTATTATTTTCCCTTGTCTGCGCTTATTTAAAGCATAATCATAATTATGTTTCTGTTGTTGTTTATTTCCGTCACTACATTCTATTTCTAATTCTTCCTCATCTGAGCTGTAAAAGTTTTGTTCTGCTAGTAAATCTTCGCAATCATTTATTTCTTTCCCATGTGTTTTTTTCTTCACATAGTTGAAATTAGCCGCATAGTCTGCTAAAGTGCACATCTCTAATGATTGTGGCCTTTTGCAGTACTTAATAATAATATTTTCACATTGAATGTCAGTTGAATTTTCGGGCAAGTTATTAATAGTTTCGATATCACGCATTAAATAAGTTCTTTTCTCTGGACGGCTAGTATTAATAAATACAAATGATCGTGAGCTTTTCCGTAATGGTATTTGAAGAATTAGATATGCTGCTTCTTGAGCACTAATTTCTGTGCAGTTGAGGAATTTGTTCCCTATGTGTTTAAGTTGATCTTTGATATTACTATTGCTTGTTACCTCTTTAGCAGCTTGCGCTAGAAGTTTGCTAATTCCTCTTTGCGATTTACTGATATATGAGATAATATAGACTGCACAAGCATAAGGGTCTAGTATAAACTGCAAGTCTATGTTTGCTCACCAAGCTTCTAAAAGAGTACTATTGTAGTTATTGATGAAGCATTCGGCTGGTGTTCTTTTTAAAAAAATAGTTGTTTTTTGTAAGCTAGTTTGTATAGAAGTAATATATTCTTTATCATCCATTTTAATGAAGTCCAAAAATTCCTCAAAAGAAAGTGTATTAAAAGTAGTATTATTCATAGCTTCATGTATTATTTTCATATTATCTTGCCATTGGTTATTTGTCTCCTCCAGTGTTAATGGCTCTAATATGAGCGTTCTTGACATTGGATATTTGGGATATTGATATTTGCATGTCCGTTGCTGTTTACGTCTGCAATTTTTGGTGTGACCATGCCTTTGTAGATTTATTAACGGTTGTAAAACAGGGTTCTCAGACTTCTGACAAGTGATATATTTGTCAATAAAGCTATTGACTTCTTCCACTGGTGAAACACCATATAATGGTGCTTTGTTTACCCAGAGTAATGCATGTATATGTGGAGAACCTCTTTGTTGGAATTCGACTCTGTAAAAGTAGTCTACTATTTCCCCAATTGGATTAGTGCCATTCAGCAAAACACAATTAAAGAATTTCCTAACTTGATAGTCAAACTGTCTTGCACATGTTATTGGATCTTCTTGTATTAATTTACTTTTAGTTTCCCAAGACATGTTTAAGAATTCTTCCTCTGTACATTCCTTTAAGTTTCTAACTCTCAATAGTATATTTATTAAATGGTGCCATTTTGTTTCTGCAGCAGATAATGTCAAAAAGAAAGTGGGAATGCCAAGTTGCCTTATCATAGCAAAAATATCTTTTTTGCAACCTTCCCAATATGGAGGTGAACTGCGTATAGTTTTTAATATTTTGTACCCCTCATTAAACTGTAAAACATTGGCAATATTACATTTAATGTCTTTAGCAGTTATTTTATTCCCATCTGTAAAATGTTTTCTGATGGAAATGTTGATTTTACCATGGATCTGCTTAATATGTAATTTCTTCAGTTTAAAAAAGACATTAGTAATAGATTTAGCGACTCTTCTATCATAACTCCTTAACTCTGCTTGGCAAATAGTACTATAATGTACCGGTATGTGTCTTTCCTTATTGTTAGGCCTTCGTTCACCACAAAAAATAGTAGGGAAAGCCAAAAACTCTGAATCTTTATCCTCATATAAACCTCTTGGCGTGTTATGTTCAGCTGGAGCGAAACTTAACACATTCAGCGAATTACTAGTAATAGTTTCATTTGTTAACATAGTATCCAAATTCCCAGCTTCTATGTTGTCAGAACTATCAGATGAATTGTTTGTCTCAGAAGTCTCATTGTGAGATTCTATTTCTGGAGGTATATACTCCCAGTCAGGGTTAATGGTAACACCATATTCATTAAACATTGTACTATTTTTAGCTAGCCATGTAGCTGCCTTTTTTACAGTATTTGGTCTAATATTCTCATAATGTGTATATGATTTATAGATTAATTTCCTTTTTAATTTCACTGGGATTGTCATGGCGTCATTAATTTGCCTTGGTAAAATGGTAACAGTTGTCATAACATCTGCAGGTACATTAACTACTGCACCTGATAATGATTTTTGAAAACCGCGTGGCAGACTCCGAATTTGTAAGAATGGTATCCTAGGTGAAACTAATCTTTCTTCTAAATCATATAATTCTAATTCAACTGGTACATTTGGGAAGCCCATGCCATTTACAATTGAACATGGTGGTATTTTGTTTTTTCTAATGTAATAATAGCAAGTCTTACAAATAAAATTTGTTTTCTTGTTACTAATGTTACACTTGTTGAAAATTTCGGATTGGCTAACACTGCGTATATTTTGCAACGTTTGTTTATGCCACAGTTGATTGCAAAGAGTACAAATGTACTCTGGCCCATGCAATATTTCCCGGTGGAATTTGCGAATGATTGTATGGATTTGTTTACCTCGTTTCTGTCTTTGGGCCTGCGTGAAGATGGGTATGTTATTATCAGTAGCACTTAGTTGACTGTTGGTAATATCTTCTTCAGCTGTATTAACTTTTTTTCTTTGTACAACTGTAGTTGGACATGTACTTGAATCCCTTTTTCTTTTCCGAGACTGTTTATTTGTTCCCTGGATAGCTTTACTATTACCTGGTAATTGTGCTAAATGATTGCTATTGCTATTCCCTCCCTTACTTGTATTCTGTAAATGATAAGAAGACATTGATGTTGATGTTATCGTCTGATTAGGAGTACATTCAGTAGTATGTACCCAAATTTTTCTTTCTTGCGGCAGGTGACTATTTTTTTTGTGCACAGTAAGTGCTTTTGTAAAGGATTTCCTTTGAATGACTTTTATATCTATTGGTGTTAATTCAAATTGGACACATTGCTCAGCCTGATGTGTAAAGTTATATGCTAGTTTCATAACATATTGAATTAGCCCTTCAAACGAATTAAATGCAATTGTAACACATGTTCCGTTTGAATGAGGCATGCCTTCATGGTCCCTACTTTGTGAATCAAATACAAAGTATGATTGCATATGTTTGAAAATAGCTATTACATAAACATTCATACAAAGTAGAACACCACAGTGCTTATTAATAGTAACATTTAATGCTGTGCTAATATCTGGGTAGGCTTTATCAAAACGTTTAAGGACATCACCGTAGTAAGCATTCCGTAGCAAAAGTGAATATATCTCTTGATTGTGGTCTATATACCTTGGCAGGTCATCTGGATGCATAAGTGTTTCTTTGTTAATAGAATGCATTTGGAGATATAAAGCGTCCCCACGGTCCATTATATAATGCAGATCATTAGAGTTCCAAGTAGTTACTGGCTTGCATAAATTGTGCAAGACAGCAAAAGCACTATTTGGTAAGCATTGCTTACCTTGTGATTTGCTATTAAATTTGCTATTCCCTTGATGGTAACTTGCTTTCAAGCATTTCTGCATCTTATAAGTTATACTGAAATGTTGTTATCAACAAATGTAAATTAAGAAGGTTTGTGAACTAACAAATTTTTTAGGGGACTGTAAGGTATGAACTTTTAACAAATTTTAAACTAAGTGGCAAAGTAGTATTTACCTTAACTTCTGTTTCTTTTGTTGTTGTTTTAATAATCTGAAAGGAGAAAAGAAAAATTTTGTTTAGAATACATTTTTTCGAATTTTTGCCATAAAGGCCACATTAGCATGTAATTAGTCTTTTAAAGACCTGTTAAGAGCTCTAGTGCTGCTGTGAGTGTATGTGCCACGGCTGGCACACAGGCAGGGATGAGATGATAGAGGGAGAGAGAGGGAGTGGGAGGAAAAGGGGGACAGAGAGAGAGTGAGTGAGTGCGTGAAAAGTTAATACTGAGAGACGTTAAAAAATGTGTGTGTGTGTTATGTGTTGCATTGAATCAGAGAATGGATGAGGTGTGAGGAAAGGAAAGGGAGTGAGAGGGAGAGTGATAGGAAGGGAGACGGGGATGGAGGGAGGGAGAGAGAGGGAGAGGGAGACAGAGGGATTAACAAAGTTAGAGTGAGAAAGAGGAAGGCAAGAGAGAGGGAGGGGGAGCTAGAAAAGGAGAGAGAGGGTGAGTGTGGATGAGGGGTTGAGGGTGAATGAGGATGAAATGTTGAGGGTGTGAGTGTGAGGGTGAGGTGTTGAGTGTTGTTGAGGTGAGGTGGTGAGGGTGAGGGTGAGTGAGGGGGAGGGGATGAGGGTGAGTGAGGGTGAGTGGTATTGAGGATGAGTGAGGGTGAGAGTGAGGGTGACTGTTTGATGGTGAGTAATGGTGAGGGTGAGTGAGGATGACATGTTGAGGGTGAGTGAGCATGAGGGTGAGTGAGCATGAGGGTGAGTGAGCATGAGGGTGAGTGAGCATGAGGGTGAGTGAGGATGGTGTGAGTGAGTGTGAGTGAGGGTGAGGGGTTGAGGGTGAGTGAAGGTAGGTTAGGCTTAGAGATTGAGGGTGAGTGATGGTGAGAAGCTGAGGGTGAGTAAGGATGAGGGTGAGTGTGGGTGAGTGGGAATGAGGTGTTGTGGGTGAGTGAGGTGTTGAGGGTGAGTGAGGCTGAGGTGTTGAAGTGTTGAGTGAGAGTGAGAGTGAGGGTGAGTGAGGAGTTGAAGGAGAAGTGTTGAGGGTGTGTGTGTGAGGTGTTGAGGGCTAGTGAGGGTGGGTGAAGTGTTGAGGATGAGTGAGGGTGAGTGAAATTAAGGGTGAGTGAAATTGAGGGTGAGTGAGGTGTTGAGGGTGAGTGAGAGTGAGGTGTTGAGTGAGAGGTTGAGTGAGTGTGAGTGAGGGTGAGGGATTGAGTGAGGGTGACTGAGGGTGACTGAGGGTGAGTGAAGGTAAGTGAAGGTAAGTGAGGGTGAGTGAGGATGAGCGTGATGGTGGATGAGGGTGACTAAGAGTGAGTGAGGCTGAGGGTGAGGGAGGGTGAGGTAGAGCGAGGCATTGATGTTGAGTGTTGGTGAGGTATTAAGGGTGAGTGAAGGTGAGTGAGAATGAGGGTGAGTGCGGGTGAGGGTGAGGCGTTGAGGGTGAGTGAGGGTGAGAAAGGGAGAGGCGTTGAGGGTGAGTGAGGGTGAGCTGTTAAAGGTGACTGAGGGTGATGCGTTGAGGGTAAGTGAGGGTGAGGTGTTGAGTGTGAGTGAGGGAGAGGGTGAGGCGTTGCGGGTAAGTGAGGGTGAGTGTGTGTGTGTGGCTTCAAAAAGTAAAGACACCCTTAAAGTAGTGTAGTGATTTGTATTCGGAAAATAGTTTAGAATTGCTGAGGATGTGGGACTTGAATGTGTCTGTTGTTAGTTTTAAAAGCTGGAATTGTTGTTGGGGATGGAGAGGGAGTGAGTGTGTGCGTGAAGAGTTAATAGTGCGAGACGTACCAAAAAATGTGTATGTGTCATCGTGTAACTTAGATTACTTCCTATATTGCATTGAATCTGAAAATGAATGCGGTGTGCGTGTAATATTGAAAGTGTACACAGTTAGTGTGCAAGTAATGTAGAAAGATAGAGAGGGAGTAAATGGAAGACAAATGGAGAGTTATGTACAAAGACGGAGAGGAAGGGAAAGGAAGGGAAATGGAGGGAGAGGAAGAGAAAGGGAGTGAGATGCAGGGTGATAGGGAGGGAGACGGAGAGGGAGGGAGAGAGGAGGAAGAAAAAAGGGGGGAGTGAGACAGAGGGAGGAACACAGTTAGAGTGAAACAGAGGAAAACAGGAGAGAGGGAGGGGGAGCTATAGAGAGGGAGAGAGAGCTATAGAAATGTAGTGAGTCCGAAAGAGAAAGAGAGCGAGAAAATTATGTGTATGCCGGGAGGGCTTAGTGCACGAAGCCTTTGGCTGCAGGGTCCTGTGATTAACCTCATGGTCAGTTTAATGTTGTTGCTGTCGCCCCGACCCTTAACAACTAACCCTGCCCCCACCGATGCGGTCCTTGGACACAAAGTAAACAGTACATTTTTCACCTGCTTGAAAGATTGTGAGTAGCCATGTAATAGAGGGTGTGTGCGAAAGTCCCTTTGATAGTGGATTGTGTGTATGAAAAATTTGTTGTGGTGTGGCGAAGTGTTGCGAACGGATTATGACTGTACTATTCCCCCTAATGTTCCAATGTGCCTGTGACTAGTGTAGTAAGTGTAAGGTCCATTTTTTTTTGGGTAGGCAGCTACTCCTGGCTTGGAATTGTTGTTGGGGATGGAGAGGGAGTGAGTGTGTGCGTGAAGAGTTAATAGTGCGAGACGTACCGAAAAATGTGTGTGTGTGTCATCGTGTAACTTAGATTACTTCCTATATTGCATTGAATATGAAAATGAATGCGGTGTGCGTGTAATATTGAAAGTGTATACAGTTAGTGTGCAAGTAATGTAGAAAGATAGAGAGGGTAGTAAATGGGAGACAAATGGAGAGTTATGTACAAAGACAGAGAGGAAGGGAAAGTTAGGGAAAGGAAGGGAAATGGAGGGAGAGGAAGAGAAAGGGAGTGAGATGCAGGGTGATAGGGAGGGAGACGGAGAGGGAGGGAGAGAGGAGGAAGAAAAAAGGGGGAGTGAGACAGAGGGAGGAACACAGTTAGAGTGAAACAGAGGAACACAGGAGAGAGGGAGGGGGAGCTATAGAGAGGGAGAGAGAGCTATAGAGATGTAGGGAGACCGAAAGAGAAAGAGAGCTAGAAAATTATGTGTATGCCGGGAGGGCTCAGTGCACGAAGCCTTCGGCTGCAGGGTCCTGTGATTAACCTCATGGTCAGTTTAATGTTGTTGCTGTCGCCCCGACCCTTAACAACTAACCCTGCCCCCACCGATGCGGTCCTTGGACACAAAGTAAACAGTACATTTTTCACCTGCTTGAAAGATTGTGAGTAGCCATGTAATAGAGGGTGTGTGCGAAAGTCCCTTTGATAGTGGATTGTGTGTATGAAAAATTTGTTGTGGTGTGGCGAAGTGTTGCGAACGGATTATGACTGTACTATTCCCCCTAATGTTCCAATGTGCCTGTGACTAGTGTAGTAAGTGTAAGGTCCATTATTTTTTGGGTAGGCAGCTAATCCTGGATAATGTGTTATTGGATGTGTGCTTGTGAAAATGTAATACTAGTCGTTGTACGAGTGGCTGTTTCTGTGTGTCAGCTTGTAACTTGGATTACTAACTGTGCAAGGAAATGTACGAATGAATGCATTGTGCGTAAATGTTGTAAACTGTTGCCTGTTTACGTGCTAATTAATGTGCAATTAGAAGTTCTGACTGAAAGTTTGGTGCTGTAGTGGCGAAGTGCTATGATGTTACATTGCGTAGGAGTTGCACGTGTTGTATAAGGGTGGCAGTCAGTGTTTTGCCTAATGTGACAGGCTGTGTGTGATTAGTGTAAGATTCAGTGTTTTGCCTAATGTGACAGGGTGTGTGTGATTAGTGTACTATAGAGAGGGAGGGAGACGAAGAGAGAAAGAGAGCGAGAAAATTATGTCTATGCCGGGAGGGCTCAGTGCACGAAGCCTTCGGCTGCAGGGTACTGTGAATAACCTCATGGTCAGTTTTATGTTGTTGCTGTCGCCCCGAGCCTTAACCACTGACCCTGCCCCCACCGATGCGGTCCTTGGACACTTAGTAAACATTAAATTTTGCCCCTGAGAGAAAGATTGTGAGTAGGCATGTAATAGAAGGTGTGTGTGAAAGTGTCCTTGTTCGTGGAATGTATGTTTGAAAATGTTGTTGTGGTGTGGCGGAGTGTTGGTGTACCCAGTTAGTGTGCAAGTAATGTAGAAAGATAGAGAGGGAGTAAATGGGAGACAAATGGAGAGTTATGTACAAAGACAGAGAGGAAGGGAAAGTTAGGTAAAGGAAGGGAAGTGGAGGGAGAGGAAGAGAAAGGGAGTGAGATGAAGGGTGATAGGGAGGGAGACGGAGAGGGAGGGAGAGAGGAGGAAGAAAAGAGGGAGAGTGAGACAGAGGGAGGAACACAGTTAGAGTGAAACAGAGGAAGACAGGAGAGAGGGAGGGGGAGCTATAGAGAGGGAGAGAGAGCTATAGAGATGTAGGGAGACCGAAAGAGAAAGAGAGCGAGAAAATTATGTGTATGCCGGGAGGGCTCAGTGCACGAAGCCTTCGGCTGCAAGGTCCTGTGATTAACCTCATGGTCAGTTTAATGTTGTTGCTGTCGCCCCGACCCTTAACAACTAACATTGCCCCCACCGATGCGGTCCTTGTACACAAAGTAAACTGTACATTTTTCACCTGCTTGAAAGATTGTGAGTAGCCATGTAATAGAGGGTGTGGGCGAAAGTCCCCTTGATAGTGGATTGTGTGTATGAAAAGTTTGTTGTGGTGTGGCGAAGTGTTGAGAACGGATTATGACTGTACTATTCCCCCTAATGTTCCAATGTGCCTGTGAATAGTGTAGTAAGTGTAAGGTCCATTTTTTTTTTGGGTAGGCAGCTAATCCTGGCTAATGTGTTATTGGATGTGTGCTTGTGAAAATGTAATACTAGTAGTTGTACGAGTGGCTGTTTCTGTGTGTCAGCTTGTAACTTGGATTACTAACTGTGCAAGTAAAGCAACGAATGAATGCATTGTGCATAAATGTTGTAAAGTGTTGCCTGTTTACGTGCAAATTAATGTGCAATTCGAAGTTCTGACTGAAAGTTTGGTGCTGTAGTGGCGAAGTGCTATGATGTTACATTGCGTAGGAGTTGCACGTGTTGTATAAGGGTGGCAGTCAGTGTTTTGCCTAATGTGACAGGCTGTGTGTGATTAGTGTAAGATGCAGTGTCTTGCCTAATGTGACAGGGTGTGTGTGATTAGTGTGCTATAGAGAGGGAGGGAGACGAAGAGAGAAAGAGAGCGACAAAATTATGTGTATGCCGGGAGGGCTCAGTGCACGAAGCCTTCGCCTGCAGGGTACTGTGAATAACCTCATGGTCAGTTTTATGTTGTTGCTGTCGACCCGACCCTTAACGACTGACCCTACCCCCACGTCGGAGTGTTAGGAACGAAAGTAAAAATTGTGTAGAAGAGTGAACAGTTGGCTGTACTTACATGATATATGTTGGTGCGCAGTTTCTTTCCCCCTATCAAGGAAATGTTGAAAGCGTACCAATAACCTACAAGAGATAACGATAAAAAAAGCAATATGTATCTGTTGGTTTAAACCAAGGTATGACCTGTTTAAGAAATTACGTAGTCCTTTGCTAAGTATTACCATAGAAAATGTAGATTAGCAAACACACATGTGGCAGAATAATTTAACACAGGTGCAATGTTGATATAGTAACAGTTCTAATAAACGCAAGTAAATATATCAATACTGTCCCTTAGATGTATAAAAATAACACTTGCATGCACTTACGTTCTAAGATTGAATGCCGTAATTTTTCAGTGGCTGTTGGTCGATAGCAGCAAGTACAGCGCCGTTCTGTAAGTCGAACTTCTGTCCTCGCTGGTAAAAAGAGAGTATGACTTAAAGTGACCCGTCCCTCTGCTTAAATAGGGGGTAACGATGCAAGAATCTTTTTTTTTTTTGTGTTTAAGAAAGGATCAAAGCTTTTAGTCCTTCCCTTGCCCCAAGGAAAAGTCACACTAGCTGATGTGCGCGACTTGGAAGTGTGAATGTTTGAATGTGTATGCAGATGGAGTTTCGACATAGGCGCGCCAGTAGACTTCACTGGGCAACTCCCTTAAGGCCATATAAGATTTTGCTCGGAACTAACAAAGCAAAGGGCCTTCAACTGTCTGCTCGAAGTTACACGTAAAAATGGCATATATAAAGCATCAAAAGTATACAAAGTTTCACTTTAAAACATACTACTCTTGTAATATACTGGCTCAAAGTTGTGCCGTTTAGGTTTAGTATGAAAATACTGAAAATTGCTGCGGATTCGTCCATTAATGTGTGTGTGGCAACGTGAAAAAATAGTGGGTAAATGAGAAAGATGGTCGATGATTTTGTTTGGCAAAAAAGAAATGGAAAGACAGGTGTGGTGCTGAACGGGTCAGAGGCCGGATGCAATATTTTCCATTAAAGTTGTGTTTTTCGTTTTATTATGAAAATAGTGAACATTGCTGCGTAAGTGGCCCTTAAATGTGTCTGTGGGTATTTTTAAATGCTAGGCTAATTTTGGCGGTGTGTGTACGTGTTGTAAATACTGAATTTCGCTGCGGGTGCGTCCCTTAATGTAAGTCTTGTAATATACAGGCTCAAAGTTGTGGCGTTCCTGTTTAGTATGAAAAAACAGGACATTGCTGCAGATGCCTCCATTAATGTGTGAGTGTCACCATAGAAATACAGTGGGAGACTGAGAAAGATGTTCGATGATTTTGTTTGCCAATAGATAAATGTAGCGATAGGTGTGGCGAAATGTTCTGAGCTGATTTATTTGCCATCAAAGTTGTGTTGTTATTTGTAGTATAAAAATAGTGAGCATTGCTGAGGATGCGGCCCTTCAATGTGTCTGTGGGTAATTTTAAATGCTAGGAATTATGTTGGTGTGTGTGTACGGCATGGTATGTAAACTATAGTAGTTTTGTTAACGTTTCCAGACACCATTTTCTCCTTTAATGTAAATCGACTTGAACTGTCTACGCAAAGGTACACTTAAAAATGGCATGAGGGGTTGAGGGTGAGGATGAGTGAGGGTGAGGCTGAGGTCTTGAGTGTAAGTGAAAGTAAGAGTGAGGGTGAGTGAGGGGTTGAGTGTTAGTGAGGGTGAGGTCTTGAGGATGAGTGAGGGGAAGGGTGATTGAGGGATTGAGAGTTACTGAGGGTGAGGTGTGTAAGGTGAAGTGTTGAGGGTGTGGGTGAGGGGTTGAGGGTGAGGGAGGGTGAGTGAGGTTGAATGGTTGAGGGTGAGGGGTTGAGGTGAGGAATTGAGGCTGATGTTTTGAGGGTGAGTGAGGGTGAGATGTTGATGGTGAGTGAAGGTGAGATGTTGGGTGAGGCGTTGAGGGTGAGTGACTATAGAATTTTTCTACCTTACTGTCATTTGACTTGAACTGTTAGCGCCAAGTTACCCTTAAAAATAGCATGAGACGTTGAGGGTGAGGGCGAGTGAGGGCGAGTCTGAGGTGTTGAGTGAGGGTGAGGTGTTGAGGGTGGGTGAGGGTAGGTGAGTGTTGAGGGTGAGGGTTGAGGGTGAGAGTGATTGTTTGAGGGTGAGTGGTTGAGGGTGAGTGGTTGAGGGTGAGTGGTTGAGAGTGAGTGGTTGAGGGTGAGTGGTTGAGGGTGAGTGGTTGAGGGTGAGTGGTTGAGGGTGAGTGGTTGAGGGTGAGTGGTTGAGGGTGAGTGGTTGAGGGTGAGTGGTTGAGGGTGAGTGGTTGAGGGTGAGTTGTTGAGGGTGAGTTGTTGAGGGTGAGTGATTGAGGGTGAGTGGTTGAGGGTGAGTGTTGATGGTGAGTTGTTGAGGGTGAGTTGTTGAGGGTGAAGTGTTGAGGGTGAAGTGTTGAGGGTGAGTCGTTGAGGGTGAGTCGTTGAGGGTGAGGTGTTGAGGGTGAGATGTTGATGGTGAGTGAGTGATGTGTTGGGTGAGTTGTTGAGGGTGAGTGTTTGAGGGTGAGTGGTTGAGGGTGATTGGTTGAGGGTGAGTGGTTGAGGGTGAGTGGTTGAGGGTGAGTGGTTGAGGGTGAGTGGTTGAGGGTGAGTGGTTGAGGGTGAGTGGTTGAGGGTGAGTGGTTGAGGGTGAGTGGTTGAGGGTGAGTGGGTGAGGGTGAGTGGGTGAGGGTGAGTGGGTGAGGGTGAGTGGGTGAGGGTGAGTGGGTGAGGGTGAGTGGTTGAGGGTGAGTGGTTGAGGGTGAGTGGTTGAGGGTGAGTGGAGGAGTTTTGATAAAAAACCATAAAGTTTACAGACGCCAATTTCAACCTTACTGTAATATGACTGTAACTGTCTGATCCAAGTTACGCTTAACAAATGGCATGAGGAGTTGAGGGAGAGGGTGAATGTGAGTGAGGGTGAGGTTGAAGTGTTGAGTGTGAGTGAGGGTAAAAGTGAGGGTGAGTGAGGCGTTCAGTGTTAGTGTGGGTGAGATATTGAATGCGAGTGACGGTAAGGGTGACTGAGTAATTGACAGTTAGTGAGGGTGAGGAGTTGAGTGTTAGTGATGTTGAGGTGTTGAGGGTGAGTGAAGGTGAGGGTGAGTGAGGGTGAGTGGGAGGGGTTGAGGGTGAGTGAGGTGTTTAGGGTGAAGTGTTGAGGATGTAGGTGAGGGGTTGAGGGTGATGGAGGGTGAGTGAGAGTGAGGGGTGGAAGGTGAGGGGTTGCGGGTGAGGGTTGGGGGTGAGGGGTTGAGGGTGAGGTGTTGAGGGTGAGTGAGGCTGTGGTTGAGGGTGAGTGGTTGAGGGTGAGTGGTTGAGGGTGAGTGGTTGAGGGTGAGTGGTTGAGGGTGAGTGGTTGAGGGTGAGTGGTTGAGGGTGAGTGGTTGAGGGTGAGTGGTTGAGGGTGAGTGGTTGAGGGTGAGTGGTTGAGGGTGAGGCGTTGAGGGTGAGTGGCTGAGGGTGAGGCGTTGAGGGTGAGTGGTTGAGGGTGAGTGGTTGAGGGTGAGTGGTTGAGGGTGAGTGGCTGAGGGTGAGTGGTTGAGTGTGAGTGGTTGAGGGTGAGTGGTTGAGGGTGAGTGGTTGAGGGTGAGTGGTTGAGGGTGAGTGGTTGAGGGTGAGTGGTTGATGTGTGTGTGGGAACGTTAAAATAGAGTGGGGGATTTAGAAGATGTTACATAATTTTTTATGGCAATAAATAAATCTAGAGACAGGTGTGGCGAAATGTTTTGAGCTGATGTATTTGCCATCGAAGTTGTGTTTTTTTTTGTTATAGCATGCCTACATTAATGTGTGTGTGGTAACGTTAAAATACAGTAGTGATTATCCAAAAGAAGGCAAAATCGGGAATGTTTGAGTGAGGCAACATAGAAAATCTTTAGTCTGTAAAAGCGCCATAGTCAAAAAAGTAGGAATCGAGGTTGGCTGCAAGTTACCCTTAAGAAAATAGAAAGAGAGGTTGATGGTGAGTAGGTGTAATGAAATGTTAAAATACAGTGGTAGATTGTATTTAAAGTATAGGAGTTTTGATGTAAAAAAAAAAACGTTTCCAGACGCCATTTTCTGCCTTACTGTAATTCGTCTTGAAATGTGTGCTGCAAGTGACCCTTAACAAAATAGCAAGAGAGGTTGGCTGCATGTTACCCTTAACTAAATAGAAAAAAAAAGCGGTTTAGGGTGAGTGAGAGTGAGGCTGCTGCGGATGCGTCCCTTAATGTGTGTGTATCAGAAATTTGGTTGTTATCCAAAAGAAGGCAACATCATAATTTTTTCACTGAAGGCAACATTGAAAATCTGTAGTCTGTACAAGCGTCGAAGTAGAATAGGCCGATGTTACATACTACGTTGTACCTCAAAATTGTGAAATACTAGGCCTGGTTATGTAAACTAAATAAGTTTTGTTAAAACAAATAACGTTTCTAATGTTCGTATTTACGTTCAGTGGGATTGTTTAAGTTTCGCGAAAAAACTTCACGTTTCTACTGGAATTTGGGGTGGGGGGGGGATGTCTGTTGTTGTTCTCGAGCTAACACCCGGCTTGCAGTCCTTCCCTTGCCCCAAGGAAAAGTCACACTAGCTGATGTGCGCGAATTGGAAGTGTGAATGTTTGAATGTGTATGCAAATGGAGTTTCGACATTGGCGCGCCAGTAGACTTCCCTGGCCAACTCGCTTAAGCGCACATAAGAGTTAGCTGGGAACTGACAAAGTAAACTTTTTTTATTTTTCGTTTGTTTTATTTAACGTTTGTGTCATTGAAGTTCAACGGTTTACTCGAAGGTACCCTTAAAAATGGAATATCTAAAGCTTGTAAAGTATACAAAGTTTCATTTTTAAAAATAGAACTCTTGTAATATACAGCCTGAAAGATGTGCAGAAGTTGTGGCGTTTATGTTTAGTATGCAAATACTGAACATTGCTGTGGAGCCGTCCAGTGGGCGAATGAGAAAGATGTGTCTGTGGGTATTTTTAAATGCTAGGATAATTTTGACTGTGTGTGTACGTGTTGTAAATACAGAATTTGGCTGCGGGTGAGTCCCTTAATGTAAGTTTTGTAATATACAGGCTCAAAGTTGTGGCGTTTATGTTTAGTATGAAAAGACAAGACATTGATGCAGATGCCTCCATTAATATGTGTGAGTGTCAGCATAAAAATACAGTAGGACACTGAGAAAGTTGGTCGATGATTTTGTTTGTCAATAGATAAATGTAGCGATAAGTGTGGCGAAATGTTCAGAGCTGATTTATTTGCCATCAAAGTTGGGTTGTTATTTGTTGTATAAAAATCGTGAGCATTGCTGAGGATGCGGCCCTTGAATGTGTCTGTTGGTAATTTTAAATGCTAGCAATTATGTTGGTGTGTGTGTACGGCGTGGTATGTAAACTATAGGAGTTTTTTTAACGTTTCCAGACACCATTTTCTCCTTTAATGTAAATCAACTTGAACTGTGTACTCAAAGTTACACTTAAAAATGGCATGAGGGGTTGAGAGTGAGGATGAGTGAGGGTGAGGCTGAGGTCTTGAGTGTAAGTGAAAGTAAGAGTGAGGGGTTGAGTGTTAGTGAGGGTGAGGTATTGAGGGTGAGTGAGGGGAAGGGTGATAGAGGGATTGAGAGTTACTGAGGGTGAGGTGTGTAGGGTGAAGTGTTGAGGGTGTGGGTGAGGGGTTGAGGGTGAGGGAGGGTGAGTGAGGGTGAGGGAGGGTGAGTGAGGGTGAATGTTTGAGGGTGAGGGGTTGAGGTGAGGAATTGAGGCTGATGTTTTGAGGTTGAGAGAGGGTGAGATGTTGATGGTGAGTCAAGGTGAGATGTTGGGTGAGGCGTTGAGGGTGAGTGACTATAGAATTTTTCTACCTTACTGTCATTCGACTTGAAGTGTGAGCGCAAAGTTACCCTTAAAAATAGCATGAGGGGTTGAGGGTGAGGGCGAGTGAGGGCGAGGCTGAGGTGTTGAGTGAGGGTGAGGGGTTTAGGGTGGGTGAGGGTAGGTGAGTGTTGAGGGTGAGGGTGAGGGTAGGTGAGGGTTGAGGGTGAGGGTGAGTGGTTGAGGGTGAGTGGTTGAGGGTGAGTGGAAGAGGGTTAGTGGTTGAGGGTGAGTGGGTGAGGGTGAGTGGGTGAGGGTGAGTGGTTGAGGGTGAGTGGTTGAGGGTGAGTGGTTGAGGGTGAGTGGTTGAGGGAGAGTGGTTGAGGGAGAGTGGTTGAGGGTGAGTGGTTGAGGGTGAGTGGTTGAGGGCGAGTGGTTGAGGGCGAGTGGTTGAGGGCGAGTGGTTGAGGGTGAGTGGTTGAGGGTGAGTTGTTGAGGGTGAGTGGTTGAGGGTGAGTGGTTGAGGGTGAGTGGTTGAGGGTGAGTGGTTGAGGGTGAGTGGTTGAGGGTGAGTGGTTGAGGGTGAGTGGTTGAGGGTGAGTGGTTGAGGGTGAGTGGTTGAGGGTGAGTGGTTGAGGGTGAGTGGTTGAGGGTGAGTGGAGGAGTTTTGATAAAAACCATAAAGTTTACAGACGCCAATTTCAACCTTACTGTAATTTGACTGTAACTGTGTGATCCAAGTTACGCTTAACAAATGGCATGAGGAGTTGAGGGAGAGGGTGAATGTGAGTGAGGGTGAGGTTGAAGTGTTGAGTGTGAGTGAGGGTAAAAGTGAGGGTGAGTGAGGCGTTCAGTGTTAGTGTGGGTGAGATATTGAATGCAAGTGAGGGTAAGGGTGATTGAGTAATTGAGAGTTAGTGAGGGTGAGGGGTTGAGTGTTAGTGATGTTGAGGTGTTGAGGGTGAGTGAAGGTGAGGGTGAGTGAGGGTGAGTGGGAGGGATTGAGGGTGAGTGAAGTGTTTAGGGTGAAGTGTTGAGGATGTAGGTGAGGGTTGAGGGTGATGGAGGGTGAGTTGTTGAGGTTGATTGAAGTTGAGCGTGAGTGCGGGTGAGATGTTGAGGGTGAGTGTGTGTGACTGAGGGTGAGGGCTTGATGTTGAGTGAGGGTGAGTGATGGTGAGGGTGAGTGAGGGTGAGTGGGAGGGGTTGAGGGTGAGTGAGGTGTTTAGGGTGAAGTGTTGAGGATGTAAGTGAGGGGTTGAGGGTGATGGAGGGTGAGTGAGGGTGAGGGGTGGAAGGTGAGGGGTTGCGGGTGAGGGTTGGGGGTGAGGGGTTGAGGGTAAGGTATTGAGGGTGAGTGAGGGGGAGATGTTGAGGGTGAGTGGTTGAGGGTGAGTGGTTGAGGGTGAGTGGTTGAGGGTGAGTGGTTGAGGGTGAGTGGTTGGGGGTGAGGGGTTGAGGGTAAGGTATTGAGGGTGAGTGAGGGGGAGATGTTGAGGGTGAGTGGTTGAGGGTGAGTGGTTGAGGGTGAGTGGTTGAGGGTGAGTGTTTGAGGGTGAGTGTTTGAGGGTGAGTGGTTGAGGGTGAGTGGTTGAGGGTGAGTGTTTGAGGGTGAGTGGTTGAGGGTGAGTGGTTGAGGGTGAGTGGTTGAGGGTGAGTGGTTGAGGGTGAGTGGTTGAGGGTGAGTGGTTGAGGGTGAGTGGTTGAGGGTGAGTGGTTGAGGGTGAGTGGTTGAGGGTGAGTGGTTGAGGGTGAGTGGTTGAGGATGAGTGGTTGAGGGTGAGTAGTTGAGGGTGAGTAGTTGAGAGTGAGTGGTTGAGGGTGAGTGGAGGAGTTTTGATAAAAAACGATAAACTTTACAGTCGCCAATTTCAACCTTACTGTAATTTGACTGTAACTGTCTGATCCAAGTTACGCTTAACAAATGGCATGAGTAGTTGAGGGAGAGGGTGAATGTGAGTGAGGGTGAGGTTGAAGTGTTGAGTGTGAGTGAGGGTAAAGGTCAGGGTGAGTGAGGCGTTCAGTGTTAGTATGGGTGAGATATTGAATGCGAGTGAGGGTAAGGGTGATTGAGTAATTGAGAGTTAGTGAGGGTGAGGGGTTGAGTGTTAGTGATGGTGAGGTGTTGAGGGTGAGTGAGGATGAGGGTGAGTGAGGGTGAGTGGGAGGTGTTGAGGGTGAGTGAGGTGTTTAGGGTGAAGTGTTGAGGATGTAGGTGAGGGGTTGAGGGTGATGGAGGGTGAGTGAGGGTGAGGGGTGGAAGGTGAGGGGTTGCGGGTGAGGGTTGGGGGTGAGGGGTTGAGGGTGAGTGGTTGAGGGTGAGTGGTTGAGGGTGAGTGGTTGAGGATGAGTGGTTGAGGGTGAGTAGTTGAGGGTGAGTAGTTGAGAGTGAGTGGTTGAGGGTGAGTGGAGGAGTTTTGATAAAAAACGATAAACTTTACAGTCGCCAATTTCAACCTTACTGTAATTTGACTGTAACTGTCTGATCCAAGTTACGCTTAACAAATGGCATGAGTAGTTGAGGGAGAGGGTGAATGTGAGTGAGGGTGAGGTTGAAGTGTTGAGTGTGAGTGAGGGTAAAAGTGAGGGTGAGTGAGGCGTTCAGTGTTAGTATGGGTGAGATATTGAATGCGAGTGAGGGTAAGGGTGATTGAGTAATTGAGAGTTAGTGAGGGTGAGGGGTTGAGTGTTAGTGATGGTGAGGTGTTGAGGGTGAGTGAGGATGAGGGTGAGTGAGGGTGAGTGGGAGGTGTTGAGGGTGAGTGAGGTGTTTAGGGTGAAGTGTTGAGGATGTAGGTGAGGGGTTGAGGGTGATGGAGGGTGAGTGAGGGTGAGGGGTGGAAGGTGAGGGGTTGCGGGTGAGGGTTGGGGGTGAGGGGTTGAGGGTGAGTGGTTGAGGGTGAGTGGTTGAGGGTGAGTGGTTGAGGGTGAGTGGTTGAGGGTGAGTAGTTGAGGGTGAGTAGTTGAGAGTGAGTGGTTGAGGGTGAGTGGTTGAGGGTGAGTGATTGAGGGTGAGTGGTTGAGGGTGACTGGTTGAGGGTGAGTGGTTGAGGGTGACTGGTTGAGGGTGAGTGCTTGAGGGTGAGTGGTTGAGGGTGAGTGGTTGAGGGTGACTGGTTGAGGGTGAGTGGTTGAGGGTGAGTGGTTGAGGGTGAGTGGTTAATGTGTGTGTGGGACCGTTAAAATAGAGTGGGGTATTTAGAAGATGGTACATATTTTTTTATGGCAAAAAATAAATCTAGAGACAGGTGTGGCGAAATGTTTTGAGCTGATGTATTTCCCACCAAAGTTGTGTTGTTTTTTGTTCTAGCATGCCTACATTAATGTGTGTGTGGGAACGTTAAAATACAGTGGTGATTATACAAAAGAAGGCAAAATAGGAAATGTTTCAGTGAGGCAACATAGAAAAACTTTAGTCTGTAAAAGCGCCATAGTCAAGAAACTAGGAATAGAGGTTGGCTGCAAGTTACCCTTAAGAAAATAGAAAGAGAGGTTGATGGTGAGTAGGTGTGGCGAAATGTTAAAATACAGTGGTAGTTTGTCTTTAAAGTATAGGAGTTTTGATATAATAAAACATAACGTTTCCAGACGCCATGTTCTGCCTTACTGTAATTCGTATTGAAATGTGTGCTGCAAGTGACCCTTAACAAAATAGCAAGAGAGGTTGTCTGCAAGTTACCCTTAACTAAATAGAAAATAAGAGGTTGAGGGTGAGTGAGAGTGAGGCTGCTGCGGATGGCTCCCTTAATGTGTGTGTATAAGAAATATGGTGATTATCCAAAAGAAGGAAAAATCGGAAATGTTTCGCTGAGGCAACATAGAAAATCTTTAGTCTGTAAAAGCGTAAACGTAAAATAAGACGATTTTACATGCCACGCTGTCGAGGAAAGTTGTCAAATAATAATCGTGGTTATGTAAAGTAAATAAGTATTGTTAAAATAACTACACGTTTCTAGTGTTAATATTTGCGTACAGTCACATTGCTTACGTTCTGCAAAAAAGATTCACGTTTCTAGTGTAAGTAGGGCCTTTGTTGGGGGGGGGCCTTTGTTGTTGTTATCGAGCTAACACCCGGGTCGCATCCTGCTGTTCTAAATTAGCACATCCCCAAAGAAACTTCACATGTGATTACAATCTTGGCGACAGCGCTTAAAGTAGTCTAGCATCCTGTAGTTTTCGTGACGAAAGCCTTGCAGTCTGTGGCCTGACTTTGTGTTCATGTAAATGGGAATAAAGATTTTTTTTTTTTTAGGTGCAATGCTACAGATACAATCGGTATTTTTAACGTAGCACGCTTTATTTCGTGGTGTAGACGATTTCAGTTTAAAGTCTTTTTGTATTCGGAGAGCATAGATGGGTGCAGGGACAGAGAGGGGAAGTACTGGCGTCTGGAGAGGGGGAGTTGATTTGCGAGCCTGGCTGTGTACGGGAACAGAGGGGGGAGGTTGGTGCGTTTGTGGGATGTAAGCTTAACTTTTTTAGGTGCAATGCTACGATGTAGCTTGTAATGCGTCTGTCATGATTTTTTTTGGTAGACCATTTCAGTTTAAAGTCTTTTTTTTGTGTTCGGAGAGCCTGGATGGGTGCAGGAACACAGAGGGGAGGTCCTGGCGTCTGGAGAGGGGGAGATGAAATGCGAGCATGGCTGTGTACGGGAACAAAGGGGGGAGGTTCGTGCGTTTGTGGGATGTAAGCTTAACTTTTTTAGGTCCAATGCTACGATGTAGCTTGTAATGCGTCTCTCATGATTTCTTTTTGTCGACCATTTGAGTTTAAAGTCTTTTTTTGTGTTCGGAGAGACTGGATGGGTGCAGGAACACAGAGGGGAGGTCCTGGCGTCTGGAGAGGGGGAGTTGAAATGCGAGCATGGCTGTGTACGGGGACAGAGGGGGGTGGTTCGGCCGTTAGTGGGTTGTGGAAGACATGTCGAAGGCTGTACAAATGTTTAGCAACAAATAAGTATGTTTCATTGTCAACTAAAATAAATTTGCGGAACTTAGAGTTGAAGAGGAAAATGTTTTCTGAAAGAAAATAAGTCGTGCTAATGGTAATACTTTCGTGTGCCAAACAGTTTCACGGTGGTAGACAAAATGGGGAGGGGGCGGATCCAGAGGTGCGTCTGGAGAGGGGGAGTTGAAATGCGAGCATGGCTGTGTACGGGAACAGAGGGGGGTGGTTCGGGCGTTAGTGGGTTGTAGAAGAAATGTGGAAGGCTGTACAAATGTTTGGTAACAAATAAGTATGTTTGATTGTCCCGTAAAATAAATTTGCCGAACTTAGAGTTGAAGAGGAAAATGTTTTCGGAAAGGAAATAGGCCGTGGGAATGATAAGACTTTCATGTGCCAAACACTTTCACGGTGGTAGACAAAATGGGGAGGGGGCGGATCCGGAGGTGCGTCGTGAGGAGGAGTGGAGAAGGAGGGGGGAGTAGAGTAGGGGAGGCACAGCCTAACAGCCGTGCAATCAAAAAGTGAGGAGGCGGAGCTGGGGGAGGCTGTCAGAGAGAAAGAAGGCAATGCAGGCGGATGGGGGCTTGTGCACGCGCTTTGAAGCTGTTTGCGCATGCGCATTGACCTTAAATGTCTCGTGCACTGCAAGGAATCGCCACGATTCCTTGCACGTTGGATAAAGAGTGGATAAGCCCCCATAGTCTCGCAAGCTCGATGCGCATGCGCATCGACAGGCGAGACCTAAAAACTTTACGTGGACAATGAGCAGACATACCAACTGCAACAGCTCCAAATGCATTTATGCTTTGATCTGCCCCTGCGATTTATTGTACATCGGGATGACAATGCGTCCTGTTAAGCAACGAATAATGGAGCACAACATTAATATCCGATGCCACAAAACACAAACCAAGCTGTACGAACACTGCAATGACAACAATCACTTTCCAGAGAACATGCGCTGGACTGTCATCGAGTCTTTACCGAACCTGAACCAACAAGCCCTGTTCAGATATGAACAGAGATGGATACATCGTCTTCAGAGCGACGACTTGGGATTGAATGATGGGGTGCCCTGGGCGATACTCGCCAGATAGTGATCAATCTGGACCAGTTGTCCAATTACTAGTGTGTCAAAATGCCTGGCTGTACTTCTATACCCTTCTATGAATGGCCTCTGGACTTAACATGCCTGGCTGTACTTCCATACCCTTCTATAGATGGCCTCTGGGCTTATTGTCCTGGGCAAAGCTATCTCTAGCCCAGCCCGGGCTCATGACTCACGCGGGCGAGGGCGATACACGCCAGTCAGCCACGATTTATCTGGACTAGATGTCCTTTCCTAAGTGCCTTAATACATGCCTCACTGTATATAATTTCTCAACTCATTCTGAGATGGCCTCGGTAAATTTTCCAGCGATGCCCCCACTGCTCCATACTCGCGCTATCTAGGTGCAACCAGCTAGAGAGTTATTACTATTATTATTTATCTGGACCAGTTGTCCACTCTCCAGCGCTCCACAAATGCTCCGAGTACCTTTCCTAACCCACTCCAAGATGGCCCCTGCATATGGTAACTCGGTGCGCGCTACCTTCAACGAACCCTTCGTTGGTTTCCACTCGCGCGCGTCACCAATCCAGCAACTGGAGTGACACTCCCCCTTCGCGCGCTTTACTCTCCCTTATCTACACTGGATTCTGCGTTATCATGGTGCCGGCTGTCCAGTCACCGGAGTTCGAGTGGGAGGGGTAGGTGCAGACCAGCCTGCCATCAGCAAGATCAGAGGTAAGGTGGGGATCCGAGCACTGTTGGGCAGCCTGCATTATTCCGTTACACGCAGCCAGCCCTTTCATGTTGTTGACTGACCGGCTTGGCACTTTTTCCTGTGATCCTGCTATAACACGCTACTTTCCTCGTAGGAATCCTCAATCGCTGCTGGCCCCACCTGGACAGCTTGTGAGGCTCTAAGCAGGATTTCCTTTGGGTAAGCAGAACAGTGACTCGTATACTAGCGTCTCGTTAAACGCACGCGCTCAGCATGGCATGTTGACTTACTTTATTATTATCAGTATTTTTTCCTCGCTGGGATAAAGGCTCTCCCCCAGCGTTGAACTTACCTGTATAAAGAGTGTCAAATTATTTGATAATCTCTCTAATGGTTTCCAACTGTGCGGTTTCTTCAGCGTTTGTGGCTTAAACCATAGCCTACAAATGCTCATCTGATACTCTATCACTGGCGCAATCCACTGCTTGACCAATGCGGATGCACCACTTCCCTGCATAAATGCATAGGCGAGAATATGACGCCTTCACTTAGATGCATGCTATAGCGACGCAGCATGGCAGCACTATGCAGAGCAGCTCACCTAGGCGCACTGTATATATAATTAATTTTGGTTTTATACATTGTATAACAGTTCTCACTCACAGCACCACCCGACCCTGTCACTAAACAGAACGTTAACCACTGGGCACGTATCCTCTGACACCCTGGATATAGGCACCATAATGATGTACTACGGTCCATATTTACTTTTGACATCGCTGTTTGGTTACTTATCTCTTTTCTTTAGGAGGTCCATCATAAGGAATCAACTCCGAACGACACTATACAGGTCGTATACCAGTGTCCTCCCATACCCTGGGGGATGCTAGCAATCATATGAGCACAAGGTCCTGATGAATCGCCCTTAGGGCGAGAAACATGTTGACCGTTTTCACAAAAGGGTTGAATAAAGGTTTGGTCTCATTGTTTACCACTCCTTAATACCCCTTTACTTTTTAATAAAGCAGTGAGCCTGACCAATAAAGTCTTCTCTTTTTAGGACTCTACTGACTTTTTTTAAGATACACCACCACGCTCACTATTGCACCTTATATAGGCCCCTCACACCCACACACCCATTGGCTCGGAATAGAAGATCTCCGCCAAAGTGCAGCTTATCTTGCTGCCCGACGGGCATTGCACCGCCAGCCTGTCGTAGGAGCAGGATACCGATGATGACGCTGGACGGTCATCGGCTGGGACAACAGTTGTGGTCCTGCCGTTAGCCTGTGTGAGGTATCCTTACATTCTGAAAAGGGTCTACACCATGCACTTAACCCCCACTTTTTTATTGAGTGAGAAAGAAGAGAGGCTGAGCTAAAATTCCTTAGCTCTCCCTGGGGAACTCTGTACAACCCGATTGTTGCTACTTCTCAGGACGAGTACATTGGACCCCAGTCAAAAATCGTCCACCCCCAATCCCCTTGTTTGATACCATTTTACCAGTGGTGCTATATTCCAGCAGCCAACCTGCTCTTTGCAGCGTGTTCCATCCTTGTACTTCAGCCCACAACCCCAATATTCACAAATCTACTTATTCCTCTTTGAAGCCCCATTCAAGTATGCCCTACTCCACCAAGGACCCGCCTGCTTTCAATTTTCAATCCTTTACCCCAGCAGCCCCAACTTTGTTTCTCCCGTTCAGTGCCTCTTTCTTCTTAAACTGTTGTTTCGGCGCTATCCACAGTCGTTTCAGCTGCCACCTGTTTTATATACATTTCCACAGCCTTGTTTCAGCACTCATCCTGTTTTGCACCCCTGTTCTGGCACTTAACCACTCCATTGGCTGCCTTCAGCGTCCGCCTCAAGCCAGCACCCCTCCTCTCCAACAAAATGTGTCCCAGCACTAACTTTCAGCAGTTTTACTAAGCACTCATCAGACGCTCGCACAGCTACACCTTAGAACTGAGATTCAGTGTCAAACCGATGAATATTCCACCCCCAACACCCCAAAATATACTACGGCTTCAGTCACCACAGAAAAGAGATCTTACTGCAGGAAATGCATGACTTTTATTTTCCATTTGACTTGCAGTGAAGAGATGGATATTTTTCGCGAGAGGAAGTAAAACTAGGGGATATGCGAACGTTTTTTTCAAAGGCAAGAGAAAATTATTTTTAAATGGCAACTTTATATGTGTACTCTCGTTAAGTCCTCGCCGCCACACTTAACCCTATCGCTCTTAAATGCTCTCGACACGTTTCAACACTCAAAACCCCACCCATCCTTCAGCAGCCTCATTTCTTAGGGAACGTCTTAACACCTGTGCCAGCCCATTCCGAAACTCCTCCGGTGTTACTCCATACATACACTGACATCTGTGCATTCAAAAATATGGAATAGTCACAGCTGCTTGTACTGATACTTTTTTTCTAATAAAACTGCAGTACCCAACTGCAGTATTGGACCAAATGTAAGCAATATTTTCCAACTTCCAGTAGACCCTTTTGTCACGCCCAGCACGTACCCCGATTGTTCTTAACGTATTTCATGAGATATTTGCTATATATTTTTTACTGTACTTTTTGTCTAACGCGATATCCGGCTTGCGTTTTGGAAGCAGTTTGAATTCATGCTTGGCTTGCATTTATGATATGAAATGTCCTGCTTAAAGCGCAAAGGCGATATCAGTCCCAACTGTACTAGATTTCTATTGGCAGGAACCAGTACTAGGGTCACCATAAGACCCCCTATCACCATAACACAACTTTTGCAAACAAGGTTTTTACTTTTTCAAAGCATTATTTTCAGGTGCCTTCCTCCAGTGGTTTATTTTTTTAACTGAACCAAGAAGACCTCTTCCAGAAAGCACTGGTTTACAAGCACCAGGGTGTCCCGAATCATGTTTAATCCTTGAATTGAGCAATGTACGTCTGGTGATCTTTACTTCTTGCGAAAAACAAAACATCTCTGCCTTGTGGTGGCTTATCTGAGTCTCTAATCCTGCAATTAAGAGAAGACTGTTTGCACAGAAAGAGCCTTCGCCCCCTAATGTCAAATCCGGTAAATAAACTTGCGTTCAATCTGACATCATTTGTTAAACGTGCAACAAAAGACATTTTTGAAGGCAGTAGGACTGATGGAGCAAGGATTCGCATGTAAAGCGCCTTGCTCTCATACAAGAACCTCGCCTAATGTATAATCCTATTAACCTAGTTGTTCGTCATTTATTATACGTTTTCCCAAACACGCGGGTGTCCCCAGGATGCTTGCTCGTATGTCTTTTCCATACTAACGAAGCTTGCACTAAAGAATCGGCTGCTTCGCTGAAATTCAGTCTGCGCATGCGTCGGTCATACCCATGTGATGTGACGCACTCGCATTCTGGAGGGAATCTATGGCACATGCGCACTGTTGCAAACATGGCCGCTTGTCCTTTTACCACGCTCTGTGCTTGCTGCAGCTGCTTCAGCCTATCTGTCCTTTCGCACTAAAACGTAACGCTATAGTTATTATAAAATAAGGGATGTTTAGAATTTATCATGGTATACAGTGTGATCATTTTATATGTGATTTTAATTTGTTTTCGCTTACTTTTCATGTACCGCGTCTCTGGGAAATCGGGAGCGGAGCCATACTTGAAGCTCTGCTGGGCAACATCATGTGACCGGGGAGAAATTCTACCGCGCAGAAGCTGAAACAAGCCAGCTGGCTCCTGAAGCCTGATGCGCCTGAGAACTCCTCGCAAGGGACTAGAACTTACCTTGAGATTGATTTACATTGTTGCTACACTTCATATTCTTGTATTGTATTCTGTATGCCTATGCATGGGAACGTGAACCCAAGGGGCGGGTAGGAAAATTATAATATTTAGGGTGAGAAAGTTGAATTCTAGGAGGTGGTAATGACCGCACCACCTCTCCTGACCAATCATAATGTGGGAAACTGTCACTTGCAACATTAGTGGGTGGTCTGAGGTACCCCAAAAACAGTATAACTGCCCTGGTTTAGCTTAGGAAAATTGTCCGACTTGTCCGAGTAGCAGACCTGTCACTGACCCTACGAACTCTATAGGTGCTCAATCTGAGAGTGCTGCGGAGCACTCTGTCCATACTTTCCACAAACTCCTAAGGGGTGGAAATAATCCTAAGTGCTGGCGAGGCACTTTGCTGGGAGATTCGAAAACCCAATCGGGGTTACTGGCGGATTACTTGCAGGAGAGGGGGTAACGCAGGCGTTGCTGTCCGAAGCTGTAGGTGTTGGTCGTACCCTGGGAGGCCCAGTCTTGACCCGAAACCTGAGGGGTATCCTGTCCTGAACTGTCCGTGGGCTGTACCTGCTCACATTCTGGTATTCCAATTCCTTGAGGGTCCTGTCCCCGTCTTCCCAAACTGACCCGTGGCCAGGGTTAGTCTTCACTCCTATTTAGGTAAATATAAGGTGTGGGTTTGCGTTTTCTTATAGTCTTCTCTCACTAAATCTCATGTCCGTTCCTTCCTCTTAAAGGGAAATATTCTTGACTTTGATCTTTGTTCTTGAAATGCCAAACCATATATGTTTTGCTTATTAGACTTGTTCCACTTCTCTCCCTTCCTTTAGAACTTTGCTGAACTGTCGAATTTATTAGTATGTTCCAATTTTTCCCTTTCCTTTAGTACGATTGCAGTGAACTTAGCAAGAATAGTCTAAAGAACTTAGGTTAAGTACATGTTTTAGGTCCCATTCATATCCTATGTCCTAGTATTGAGTTGCAGTGACTAGTCTTGTTCTAAAAAATTCCTACCTTTAGTCTTCCCATATACTCATATGGTCCTAGTCTTAATTCACAGTTATCTTGTGTTTTCGATTTTGATGTTTGACGTGTTATTCTGCATATCGCTTATTGCCTTGGCATATTCTCTTTGAACTTCTACATAAAGCTTTTAACTTCATCAGGTGTCTGTGGTCATTTTACAGAAAATTGTGGATAAGTATGTTCTGAAGTATAAAGGGTATTTTTCTAGGTTCCCTGTCTATTTTTTCCCTGATAGCTCCAGATCTGTCATAAGTATTTGTGCCTGTGGTAAGTCAGGTACATGGTAAGCAGAGGTGTAAAACCAAACCTTAATTGCTCATAGAAGCGTGCAGGTGGATAAACAGAAACCATCACCCGGTTCACCCCAAATGTCAGTGGTGCATTAAAATTTGCACGCCAGGGCCCAGTGCGTGTAGGTAATTGGTAAACTCGGTGACCTGGGTGAACTGCGCGCTCTATCAGTAATTTTCTGGTAACCAGAGGATGGTTTGGACTAGTTAGATTAGGTAGACAGGATAGCTGATAAATAAACCGTGAAAATAAAACGTGCTGCTGAAATTTCTATGCTGCTGATTTTTTTTTTATTATTACATTGATTTAAAGATTTCGAAAATGTTTTAAGAATATATATGTCTATGTATATGAATTTTGCATTGCTGCTATTAGTGTGTATGCTATATTAACAAAGGAATTGTTTGTAAGTGTTCAGTGTAGTCCGAATCCCCGGGGAGGTATTTAGCTAATGGTGAGCAGAATCCGGTTAGCTGTTGAAGTCACTGGTTTGAGTCATTAGTGCAGGGTTAGGAATAACTGGAAGCACTAATTAGGACCTTTTGTTTGCATCTGAGAAAATGATAGCTACGAGTCCGTTATAAAACTTTCATTGCGATATCACCTAGTAAGGGTCGCAGACGGAAGGAGTAGTAGGGTCTCCGAGGCTTGAATGGTAAGTAAATTAGTCCGCTGGTGAAAGCCTGACTTAGTATATATCCCAGGAAGAAGTGGATAAGTCAGGGGAATAACAGGTTCTATTTTACGTATGTGAAAGGTTAGGCAAAGAAGTCTACCTAGAGTGAATGAAAAGTAGACAGAAGTGGTTTACTAGCAGCGAAAGAAAATTCTTTTATCTCTTTAGAACACTCAGACATAGTGGCAAACGTTGCGTGTTGTTGACTAAGATTTGCATTCGCACTTTAGAGAGAGTAAAAAGTTTCCGTTACCTTGTGAAGGAGGGAGTCGGTCGGAAGACTGCTCTGACGTCACTCCGTGCCGCGCTGGTATTGGTCGAAACAGCGGGTGTGTAGTGAAGCCGAATTTGTGAAGGAGGGGTGAGTGCCGAAGCGTGAGACTCTGTCTTGCGAAAAGGCCGCGCACCCATTGGTTAAGGATTTTGTATTCTCCAAATTGATTGGGTACTGCGAAATAAAAGTCGCGCTAGCATTGGAAGCACAAAGGTAAACAAAATTAATCAGGCCGAGTTTGAAGAGAGTCTGGAAAATTATATGTGGTATCCAGATTTTATACCAAATCCAAAGTACCTAGGATTTCATAAGGATCAGATTTTACGAGGTAGACCACACATGATGTATGGAATAAAAAGGAAAATGTCATTTACTGATAAAATAAAGAATTTTTTCAAAACTGATAAACCCATTAGAACGAGGGAAGGTGTGCTCATTCCCCCGCCAAATACTCCTGCCTCTTTCATGATGTTTGATAAAGGTTACCATACCTGTGTATGGCTAGAAAACTGGGCAAAGTATACTGCTGATGACGGAGTCCTAGCATTCCCTGTTGACGGTACATTTAATTGTCGGATCCTGTTTAACCTAAGGACCCGCATGAATGAATTACACCCTAGACCTAGGTTGACCCAGTATGAAGCTCTGGAAGAATGGGAGATTGAGGCTCTAGAAAGAGATAGACCCCGGATGGACAAGGGAGTAAGTAAATGGTATCCGAGGGTTCAAGCGCAAACCAAAGAGCAGAAAATGAAACAGTGGAGGCAAAATATGATGACTGAGGGATTGTTTCCAATGATGGGGGTGTTAGAAGAAAGGAAAGGAAAATGTATAGAAAAGACCCATCATTTAATGCCTGTAGGAGACTCAGAGGATGAGCACTTAGAAGATTTGTTAATGAAAAATCCACCTCCCTATGTTGCCGAATCAGAACCTGTGCAATCTCCAAACCCATTTTCGAAATATCCCAGATGTCGGAGGGATAGTGATACAGATGGAACGGGTACAGACAGTAAAACAAGCAATGGGGATGGGTTTTGCAGACCAAAATCTACAGTCCCAAATTATCAGCCGTTCGGAGAAGATCCACCTCGGTTGGTCACTCCGACTGCTCCAAGTATTTATCCTCCCTTGGTACCTCAGGTATTGCATGACAATTCCGCGGAAAAAAAGGCTTTACGAGAGAAGGAAAAAGAGGCCCTGGCTAGGCAGCGAGATGATTTAGTTCGAACCATTGCCCAGATACATCCCCATCCTGATTCCCTGACTATTCCAGTAACTATTGGTCCTGCTATTCCACTGTATAGGGATGACCTGACTAGTCCTCGTCCTCCTGTTATCACCCCAATTATGCCAACTCCTAGCATTCCACTCCCGAGAAAAGAAATGCTCATAGATGATGATCAAGAAAGTGAATGTGAATCCGTGGTTCTGATGGATATGCCCATCAGGGAAAACAGAACTAGCATGTCAGGATCCAGAAGTCAGAATAAGGCAAAAGAGGTTCTGATTGGGAGCACGTCGGGAATTAGGAGTGCCACAGTAGTATCCCCAGAAGAATTAGACAGATGGACCAAGGAGCTGGAGAAAGAGACCACTCCCCAACCCAAAGCATTAGAAATATATAAATTGAGAATAGAAATAGAAGAAATGATGGCTGGAAATGTGGGAGTGGAACGCCTGAACTCTTTCAGTGAAGAAGAGTGTAACGGGGTGTACCGACGGGGTCATCAGGATATCGGTACGGGACT
Source organism: Lissotriton vulgaris (assembly GCF_964263255.1). NCBI lineage: Eukaryota > Metazoa > Chordata > Amphibia > Caudata > Salamandridae > Lissotriton > Lissotriton vulgaris. Next base: position 53,094 of record NW_028242155.1, on the reverse strand, counting down.
ACCCATCAACGAGGGAACGAACCAGGGGAGGTCCGACTTAACCTTTGTCCCCTCCCCTCCCCTCTCTATGTCTCACCCACAGGAACCGGCAACAACGTGGACCGAGTCGGACACTATGGACTGGCCCTTTAACTGCGAGGAGAATACAGAGTGGGAGGAGTCAGCCTGGCCGCCCGGCCCATCAAAAGGAGAACCAGAAGCCTCTCAGGTGTGCTTGTTCACCTGGAGGACGGAAGGCGAAGGAGGAAGGAGGACGGAGATTCGGAAGGAGGAAGGATTCGAACGGAGGAAGATCAAGGAGCAGAAAGAGAGAGAGCGAGACGACTCGGAAGGTCTTGAGCCTCGAGGAGCAGGAGAGGAGGTGGAGAGTCGGACGTCAGGAGACGAAAAGCGAGCAGAGTCGGCGCCTGCCCAGGACGGAGGAAAGCCAGGAGGCCACCGTTTCCACGAGCCGCCCAGCCACTCACCCAGGGGAGGTGCGTGGCTCCTCCAGGTACGTGATCGTTTCAGGGGCTGGGTAGGAGGGCCGCGTACTTTAGGTACAACCCCGAGGGACGTTTAGTTTAACGGGATAAGGAAATCACCCTTCACTGCCGTTCACGCGCTAAACTGAGCACCGGGAGTCCCCTCACTTTCCCCCCCCTAATTGCACCGTGCCCGAAGTTGTACAGCACCTGACACTTCTGTCTTTCTATCTTTCCCTCGGACTGGGTGATCGCTGGAGAGCCACTCCAACAGTCGGGACGGACTCGGAGGAGGAGGAGGAGCTGCCTGTCCGAAGACCGGAAGGGACCAGGACGAAAGAAAAGACCGTACACCGACGCCGGAGCAGAAGCCGGTCACCAAGAAAATACCCCGCCCGCAAAAGCTGTACGGACCAATTGTTTGCCACATTAAAGCCTAAACTTCCAAGAGCACGCCTATTGCCTATCTCTCCTGCGCCGCCGCCCGCTCCCATTGTAACAGTGGTGGAGAATGCGGGCAGGCTAACTCTCGACACAGAGATGGAAACAATTCTTCAGGAGCTAGTGAAAGGACAGGAGAAACTTGGCTGGGTGGCGGAACAGCAACTGACTTCCGCCCAGGCTGACCGGGAGATCCTAAAGAAAGCCCTAGCCGCCAGAGAGGAGTCTCAACAGCCCTGGGTGGATCCCGTCGCCACCGGGAGTACTAGAGGTGAAGTAACCATCCCACATGGCTCTTCTGCAGTGGCTCTACAGAAGTATCATACCGGAGACGACCCAGATGCTTTCTTATTAAACTTTGAAAGGGCCGCCAGGGCCTGTGGCTGGCCCATAGTCAAATGGCCCTTCTTCTTGGCACCCCTCCTGTCAGGGGAGGCGCAAGCAGCCTACCAGGTTGCCAATCCTAACGGGGATACGTCATACACAGAGATCAAAAAAATAATTCTCGATCACCTAGGGTTGGACACCGAGGCCTACCGAATAAGATTTAGGAAAGAACGGGGCTCCGCCGGTGAGACCCCTAAAACCCTATTCGTGCGGCTGAAAATGGCCGCCGATAAATGGCTGACGCCTAACACTAGCACCAAGACCGAGATTATGGACCGAATATATCTCGAACAATTCCTGGAAGCCCTTCCCTATGCAACGCAGCGCTGGCTTCGCCAACACCACAATCTGACAACTGCGGAAGCCGTCGAGATGGCCACTACCTTTTCCAGAGCCCAACCCCGCTCCACAGGGTGGGAAAGTGAGCGTCACCCAAAGCCGCCCATGAAACCAGAGAGACGCCCCGTCCAGCGACCAATCGACCCTCCAAAGCCCCGTAGCTGGAAACCTGAGGGACCATCTAGCTCTGGGCCCCAATGCTTTGACTGTGGTAACTGGGGCCACATCGCTCGATTCTGCCCCACGAAGAAAACCCAAGAGGAGCCGATGGAGGTGGGATACCTGCCCCGGACTGTGCTTTACTCCGCGGAGATGGGGAGCACTTATAGGGTGAGTGTGCAGGTGAATGGAGCGGTCGTACAGGCCCTCTTAGACTCAGGGTGCCGGCAGTCGGTTATTCAAGCCCCACATGTGCTAAAGTCTCAATATCTAGAGAACCAAAGCGTGGCTATAAGATGTGTGCATGGGGATGTGAGGACATACCCCCTTGCCTTAGTTCCCATAGTTCCCAAGGGAGGGCCCCAACAGCGAGTGAGAGTAGGTGTACTCAATACCCTCCCCGAGCCCTTGATCATTGGTACTGACAATCCGAGTTTTCTTCACTGGTTCAGGCAGAGTATGGGTACAGGGGAACCCCGCATGCAGTCAGTGAAGACGGCCCTACTGACCCCGGAACCATGGGTAATGGACCGAAGTTTCAAATTTGCACAAATCAATGACACCACCCTCCTTAATGCCTGGGAGCAGGCCCACCGTGAGATGGACGAACCTCATCCCAGATACCCCCGTTTTCTCATCTCCAATGAGCTACTATACCGGCAGGCGAAGGAGGACGAACCCGAGCAACTGTTGGTGCCGGTATCTTACCGGGAGCAAATTCTCTTTTTCGCCCACACCCATCTAGTGGCGGGACACACCGGGAGCGAAAAAACCACGCAGCTGATCTTACGTTTTTTCTACTGGCCCGGTATCTATAAAGACGCTCTACGCTATTGTCAGGAGTGCACCATATGCCAAACCATGAACATGACACGACCACCGGCAGTACCTCTGCAACCGCTCCCCATTATAGGGAAACCTTTTGAACGAGTCGGTATGGACATCATTGGACCATTACCCAAAACCCGAAAGGGACACCAGTATGTACTAGTCCTGGTGGATTACGCCACGAGGTTCCCCGAGGCTTTCCCCCTCACGGCTACCACGACGAAGCAAGTCGCGGACCGAATGATCGAACTATTTAGCCGTGTGGGATTCCCAAAGGAATTGTTAACGGATCAGGGGACGCCATTTGTATCCCGGTTGATGAAAGAAGTGTGCAAGTGTCTGGACGTACACCAAATTAGGACCTCCGCCTACCATCCGCAGACAGATGGCCTCGTAGAGCGCTATAATCGCACCTTGAAGACTACATTGAGGAAGATGATGGAAGTGAATGGGAGTGAATGGGACCAGATACTGCCGTTGGCCCTATACGTGATAAGAGGGCAACGCCAAAGCAGTCTCGGCGTGTCATCGTTTGAACTTTTGTATGGGCGACAACCACGCTCCCTGATGGAGATGACAAAGGAAGCGTGGGAGAACGAGGTTCCAGAAGAAACCTCAGCCACCCTGGAGTATGCCCAGAACCTGAAATCCAAATTAGGGAAACTCCGAGATCTGGCCTATGCGAACATGGGAAACAGTCAACAGAAACAAAAACTATGCTACGACAAAGGCAAGAAGTGGAGACAGTTGAAGATAGGGGAATGGGCTCTCGTATTGTTGCCCTCCTCCACTCAAAAGTTTCGTGCCAGTTGGACAGGACCTTTTCAAGTCGTACGTACCATTGGAAAAACCACCTATGAGCTGCAACTCGGACCCCGGAAAACACAAACCTACCACATCAATTCCTTAAAAAAATGGTTGGGAGCTCCACCCGCCTCCGACGTACGAGTCCTGACTGGCAGTAACACGTCGCCTTCCACTCACGACCAACTGAACATCAACGATGAGTTAACCCAAGCACAAAGGAAGGATGTGCAAACCGTCCTCCACCAGCATGAGGGACTGTTCTCAGACCAGCCCGGACTGACCAACCTGGCCGAACATAGAATAAACACTCCCCCCGGAAAAGTCATTAACATTAAACCTTACAGAGTTCCTGAAGCCCGAAGACAAGCCATAAAGAAGGAAGTACAGGACATGTTGGGACTCGGGGTGATACGACCTTCCACCAGCCAATGGTCGAGTCCGATCGTCATGATTCCAAAGCCGGACGGAAGTCGGCGTTTTTGTATGGACTTCCGAGCCCTCAATGAAATTTCGGAATTCGACGCCTACCCGATTCCACGAGTGGACGAACTTATAGAACGCCTGGGAGAAGCCCGGTATATCACGACACTCGACCTTACAAAAGGCTATTGGCAGGTGCCATTACGGGAGGAGGACAAGAAAAAGACCGCATTTAGCACCCATGAAGGGCATTACGAGTTTACAGTCCTCCCGTTCGGGCTACACGGGGCGCCCGCCACCTTTCAGAGACTGATGAACGCCGTTCTCGCCCCTGTAGCTTCCATGGCATCTGCCTATCTAGACGATATAGTCATCCACAGCAAGACCTGGGAGGAACATCTAATACACATCCATCTGGTGTTTCAGGAACTAGAGAAGGCAGGGCTAAGGGTAAACTCCAAGAAATCGAGACTGGCATACCAGAAGGTGAAGTACCTCGGTTATGTACTGGGGCATGGCATGATCGAGCCCCAGATTGAGAAAGTCAGGGCTATCGCGGACACCCCTTTCCCCTCCACCAGGAAAGAGATGAGGGCCTTCCTAGGTTTGGTGGGGTATTACAGAAGGTTTATCCCCCTCTTTGCAGACATAGCCGCCCCCTTACCGACGCTCTACGCCATACAGGGAACTCCAACACTCCCATTAAGCCCACAGAGAGTATGACAGATGCCTTCTCCCACCTAAAACGCATCATTACCACGACCCCTGTCCTCGCCTCACCGGACTTTTCAGTCCCGTTTCTCCTCCATACCGATGCCTCCGAATACGGCATAGGCGCCGTTCTGTCACAGGTAGGCAAAGATGGGCTAGAGCACCCTGTAGTTTATGTCAGCCGGAAACTCTTCCCCAGAGAACTGAAATATGCTACCATAGAAAAGGAGTGTTTGGCTGTGCGTTGGGCTATTGAGAAACTGGCAAACTACCTCGAGGGTAGACCATTCCACCTGTACACTGACCATGCTCCCCTCTTGTGGATGTCTAGGAACAAGTCCAACAATGCCAGGGTCATGCGCTGGTTCCTGGCGCTCCAGCCGTTTTCATTTACAGTACACCATAGAAAAGGGACTGAGAACATTAATGCGGACTTCCTATCCCGCCATCCGCTCCCCGATCGGGAGCGTCCTAGGGGGGAGGTGTGTAACGGGGTGTACCGACGGGGTCATCAGGATATCGGTACGGGACTACCCATCAACGAGGGAACGAACCAGGGGAGGTCCGACTTAACCTTTGTCCCCTCCCCTCCCCTCTCTATGTCTCACCCACAGGAACCGGCAACAACGTGGACCGAGTCGGACACTATGGACTGGCCCTTTAACTGCGAGGAGAATACAGAGTGGGAGGAGTCAGCCTGGCCGCCCGGCCCATCAAAAGGAGAACCAGAAGCCTCTCAGGTGTGCTTGTTCACCTGGAGGACGGAAGGCGAAGGAGGAAGGAGGACGGAGATTCGGAAGGAGGAAGGATTCGAACGGAGGAAGATCAAGGAGCAGAAAGAGAGAGAGCGAGACGACTCGGAAGGTCTTGAGCCTCGAGGAGCAGGAGAGGAGGTGGAGAGTCGGACGTCAGGAGACGAAAAGCGAGCAGAGTCGGCGCCTGCCCAGGACGGAGGAAAGCCAGGAGGCCACCGTTTCCACGAGCCGCCCAGCCACTCACCCAGGGGAGGTGCGTGGCTCCTCCAGGTACGTGATCGTTTCAGGGGCTGGGTAGGAGGGCCGCGTACTTTAGGTACAACCCCGAGGGACGTTTAGTTTAACGGGATAAGGAAATCACCCTTCACTGCCGTTCACGCGCTAAACTGAGCACCGGGAGTCCCCTCACTTTCCCCCCCCTAATTGCACCGTGCCCGAAGTTGTACAGCACCTGACACTTCTGTCTTTCTATCTTTCCCTCGGACTGGGTGATCGCTGGAGAGCCACTCCAACAGTCGGGACGGACTCGGAGGAGGAGGAGGAGCTGCCTGTCCGAAGACCGGAAGGGACCAGGACGAAAGAAAAGACCGTACACCGACGCCGGAGCAGAAGCCGGTCACCAAGAAAATACCCCGCCCGCAAAAGCTGTACGGACCAATTGTTTGCCACATTAAAGCCTAAACTTCCAAGAGCACGCCTATTGCCTATCTCTCCTGCGCCGCCGCCCGCTCCCATTGTAACAAAGAGTTACTGTTCATCAGTAAAAACCTTACCCGAAACGCTAGGTTGCTCCATGAAAGGTTATTGATCACTGCCACAGAAATGGGGATAGATATCAGCCGCTCCAAAATTCTTCAGAAACCCTACAGAGTAGATTTTTCCGACAAAGACTTGGAAAGCTTAAATGTAATGGGAAAACAGATCCAAATAAAGGAATTGCTGAAACTCTTACAGAAATGGGGGGATGTAGGAAAGTGGAGAACCCGGTGGGCAAAGAAAAAGGAAGACAGTAGAGCGAAATCGCAAGCTTCAGAATATATACTGAAAGAAGTAACTCCCGCAGAAAAGCTGTGTCCCATGAGAGAGGTCCCGGGGGGAAAATATGTCCATGTCCCTTGGTCCCGACAGGATATTGTGTCATTTACTAATGACTTCCCGAAATTACGGGAGAAACCAGTCGACTGGTACAGACAGGTCGAGCGATTCGTAAAAGTTCAGAAATGTCTTTTGAAAGACCTGGATGGGTTTTTCGACATTGTGGTTCCTGTAGATTTGTGGACCGACTGCAAAATTGAAATTGATTGGCCCAGTGAGGAATATGCAAGAGACGACAAAACAGGAGCTCCCTCACCTGAAGTAATGAGGAAATATGAACAAGTCATACACTACCTCAAGAAAAAGGTGCCCGCGAAGGAAACAGATTGGACCAAAATAGATAGAACCACCCAAGAACGCGACGAAACTGTCCATTCCTTTTATGAGAGGTTACTGCAAGTATTCAAAACTTACAGTGGTATCAATAATGTAGACATGAAAGACATGACCCATTTCAGTTACAGATTTGTGCCAGGACTAAGGCCTGAAATATCACAATGGATTCGAGATAATAAAATCAGTTGGCAGGGAAAACCTATAGATGATGTCTTGAAATACGCAAAATATTGCGAAGATGAAATTGAAAATAAAAAGAAGGCTCTCAAGGAAAAGGTAATGTGGGCACAGGTGAAATTAGCTGAACAGCAGGAAAAACAGTTAAGTAAATTAAATTCTAATAATAATGCTCAGAATACCACTGTTGGGGGAGGAGGGAAGCCCCAAACTAAAATGAGTCGAGAAGAGGCTATGAAGAAGTTTCCGTGCCACGGGTGCGGCCAGATAGGGCATTGGAGAGACGAGTGTCCACACCTGCAGGCCGGTAATGCCCCTGTAAATGGTTTAACTCCACAGGTGCAGAAAGAGGGGACAAGAAAGAACCAGCAACAGGTAAAATTACCTCCAGTACCTCGCGCTCCTAGACAAAACTTTAAGAATCAGGGTCAGCAGAATGAGAGGGCGGAAGTATGGGAAGTCGAGAATGAAAGAGATGCAGTCATTCCACAGTACTTGTTAAATGACACCTTCCTCTATGAAAATCAAGATTGACGGGGCCTGAGAGGGGAGGACGAGGAGTGCGTGCTTGGCGCCTCCTTACCGGTAGACCAGACTGGACCATACATTGAAGGAAAGGTTGAGGGAAAAGACGTCACCTTTCTATTGGACACTGGTGCTACCAGATCTACTGTAAGAACGGTGGATGTTCCTAACCTACCCCTCTCGGGAGAAGCGATCCAAGTAGTGGGCGTCTCCAATCAAATAATAAGTACTCCAGTAACTGAACCAATGGAAATTTCTATAGGAAATTTCAAGGAAATGCACAGATTTGTAGTCTGTGATTCCAGTCCCGTGAACCTGTTAGGACGTGATTTGTTGTGCAAGATGCACTGTACCATCTATTGCACACCAAAAGGTGTCGAAATTCAGACCCCCGATGAAGATGGCCTGTACAAACTAATGTTGGTCAGACAAGATTCTGATATTAAACCCTTGACAGTTGAAGATTTACCTGAAGAGCTCCAATTAAGAGTAGTACCAGAAGTGTGGGATTTCACAGGAAAAGATGTAGGCTTAATGGCAAATGTGGACCCAGTTAAAATAACAATAAAAACGAATGCTGTATACCCCAAAACCAGACAGTACAAAATGAGTGCAGAGGTGAAAGCAGGAGTAGCGACTGAGATTACCAGGCTGCTCGAAGCAGAAATAATAGAGGAAGTGATGAGCAGTCCCTGTAATTCGCCTATCATTGGGATAAAAAAGCCTAGTGGAAAGTACCGGGTGGTGCAAGATTTGCGCAAGGTAAACCAAATTGTTGTGCCTTGCTGCCCTGTTGTGCCTAACCCTGCAGTGATACTATATCAGATTCCCTGGAATGCAGAATGGTTCACTGTCATCGATCTGTGCCATGCATTCTTTTCCATCCCATTGCATCCAGAAAGCAAGTTCCTTTTCAGTTTTGAATTTGACAGTCATATCTATGTCTGGAATCGTGTCCCCCAGGGGTACACCGAAAGTCCATCGATTTTCAACCAGATACTAAAGAAATGCCTTGAAACCCTAGTGCTGCCGAGAGAATCTGTTTTGTTGCAGTACATAGATGACCTATTAGTGGCATCTAAAACCCAGACGGACTGTGTTACTGACACAATTGCCTTGCTAAATCACCTAGGAAAGGGAGGACATAAAGTGTCGCCTGACAAACTACAGTTTTGTAAGAACTCAGTGAAATATCTGGGGCACCAGATAGAAAAAGGAATCAGGAAAGTTACTACAGAAAGAATCAAAATAATTAAAGCAATGGAACTGCCCAGAACTCAGAAAGAGGTGAGAATGTTCCTAGGAGTTGTGGGTTACTGCAGACAATGGATTGTAGGATTTGCAGCTCTAGCAAAACCTCTGATAAAAATGACCAAGAAAGGAGTAGAAGACCCTGTCAGTTGGGACAGTGAAAGCATGAACGCTTGGGTAACATTGCGAAACTGTCTATGTACCGCTCCTGCATTGGGTATGCCTGATTACTCTAAGTCATTTGAACTATTCTGTGACACTAGAGAAAATTGTGCTCTTTCAGTTCTGACCCAGGAGCATGGATTGGTCAGACGTCCGGTGGCCTATTTTTCGGACACCCTAGATCCGGTGGCTGCTGGATTACCTGGATGTCTGAAAGCAGTGGCTGCTACTTGCGTCAGCCTGGAACAGAGTGAGAACATTGTCATGGGACATCACGTTACTGTATATGTTCCTCATTCTGTTGTAATCCTACTAACTAGAACCAAGACCCAGTACCTCACACCTAGTCGGCTGACTAAGTATGAGAGAATTTTGATTGGCGCTGAAAATGTGACCATTTCCCGGTGCAACGTCCTAAACCCTGCGACCCTGTTACCTGTTCCTCTGGATGTAGAGATTGAAGAGGAAGGGGAACATAATTGCATCGATTTAACCGAGTTCAGTACTAAGCCCCGTCCTGACATCCGCGAGATAGCTTTACTTGATGGAGATCTTACCGTCTTCGTGGATGGCTCGTGTTTAAGGCATGAAAGTGGAGGACTGTGTGCTGCATATGCTGTGGTCACATTGACGCACACCATAGAAGCATCTTACCTATGCGAAGTGAAGTCTGCACAAGTGGCAGAACTCATTGCGCTAACCAGAGCATGTAAGAGGGGTAAGAACAAAAGAATAACTGTTTACACCGACAGCCAGTACTGTTACGGGGTTGTTCATGACTTCAGCCAATTGTGGTTGCAAAGAGAATTCATGACTTCCTCAGGCACCCCTATCAGAAATGGAAAGGTGGTGCATAACTTACTGGAAGCTATCCAATTGCCCAAAGAATTGGCTGTGGTCAAGTGTGCGGCTCACAGATCTGGAAGTGATGATGTGACAGCCGGTAATAGGTACGCTGACCAAATTGCCCAGTTTTGTGCCCGATACCAAATGTCCCTCCAAATTGCGTTGTGGGGTGGAACCAGCTGCCAACTTATGTTGTTTGAGAATGTGTCAACGTGGGAAGAATTAAAGGATTTGCAACAGGCGACAGACAGGCAAGAAAAAGGCAGGTGGGCAGCAGATGGATGCAAATTGAGAGATGATGGTGTGATGGTAAACTCGACTGGGGTGCCTGTACTGCCTGATAGCTTGATAGACCCCATGATCAGAATGATACATGAACCAACACATATGGGAAGGGACGCAATGTGTCGAGTGTTTGACAAAGTGTTCTATAATTCAAAATTCAGGAACCAGGCGGAAAGGCTTTGCCAGAGGTGCCTAGTGTGTCAGCAATTCAATGCAGGAAAGAAGACTGTAGTGGAACAGAGTAATATTGGGAAGGCAGTAGGTCCCTTTGTCAGAATGCAGGCAGACTTTATAACAATGCCTAGGTGTCAAGGGTACAGATACATCTTAGTCATAGTTTGCCTATTCTCCCGGTGGGTGGAAGCATATCCTGCAAAGAAAAATGATGCCCTAACTACAGCCAAGTTATTGCTTAGGGAGTTGATACCTAGGTACGGAATTCCCGAGACAATCGAAACGGACCAAGGTGGGCATTTTGCCAACGATGTCCTAGAGGAACTCTGTAAAGCATTCAAAATGAAGCAAAGACTGCACTGTGCCTACCGTCCAGAGGCTTCTGGGGTAGTGGAGCAAATAAATGGCACCCTGAAATCCAGATTGGCCAAAATGTGTGATTCCACAAAGATGAACTAGATAGAGGCTTTACCCCTTGTGCTGATGAGTTTGAGAAGTATCCCGAACAGAAAAACTGGCCTAAGTCCCCATGAAGTGTTGATGGGAAGAGTGATGCGACAGGCATGGGTACCCGGACACAAACTGCTAAGCATTTCTGATGATATGGTATTAGAATACTGCAAGCAGCTGGGTGACCAAGTGCGTTCTCTCTCTCAGCAGATTGGAGAGACAGAAGACGAGTGGCCAAAGACTCCGGCACATAAACTGCAACCAGGAGATTGGGTGGCGTTAAAGAAACACACCCGGAGCAGTTGCCTGAAACCAAGGTGGGGAAAGCCACGACAAGTGATCCTCGTCACTACAACTGCTGTAAAGTGTGCTGGTGTACCGAGGTGGATCCACGCCAGCCACACAAAGCGGGTAACTGGAGAAAACGCGACTGGAGCTGAAGGCAGCGCAGCTGAAGAGGCTTCCGAGGAGGAAAGTCCGGAGCTAGCTGACATCGAACTGCCGAGCACAAGTCGAGACGTTGAATGGTTCCCCGCCGACGACCAGGTTCATGATCCAATACGAACCAGGAAATATTCCTACCTAGACAGTGAGTGGGATAGTCCAGGTGAGCTAGAGATAGAAGAAGAAGGTCAGGTCAAAGAGACTCACATCACACCTGATCAGGAAATAGGCCAAGTAGGGTCAGATCAAGACATCGAGACTCCCCCTGAAACTCCGGAGTCTGGAGAGGGACAAATAATAATTAGAGCTGACGTTCATGCAGAAGAAAACGAAGAGATCGAAGAGCATGAACAGGAACAGATAGAAATAGACAAACAAGTTCAGGCAACTGAAATAAAATCAACCAAAAATAAAAAGCAAGTACGTTTTGAACCTGAACAGGATCAGATAAGGACCAGGCAGAAGAAATAGATGAAAGACCTGGAACTAGTCAGACAGGCAGGGAAACAGAGGTGCCACAACAAAAAGTAAAGAGAGTACACGAAGAAGGCCAAGTTTCCTCAACTACTGGGAGGCACGGAGGCAGAAGTGCACCCCGATACGTCAAGAGACTGAGGCTCAGACTAAAGACAGTCGAAGAAAAACTGAAAGACCGAAAGAGGGCTGAAAGTGAAAGAAAGGCAGCCCAAGGCAAATCGCTAAGAAAGAGCGACAGAGTAAAGAAACAGAACCGACTGTATCGGAGCCCTGAATGGACCTACTTTGTGTTGGAGGAAATTGACGAGCCCCACCACAGTGGCCACAGTGACGAAGAGTCCATCGCTGATCGGAGTTCTGACGAAGACCCTCCTTGAGAGAGCCCCGAAGTGAGCCTCTGGTACAAAGAAACGAAGAAAAGTAGCAAAAGTCACCTGTAAGCTAAAATGTCTGATCCGAGTGTCTCTGGAAGGTCCAGATTTGGGTGTTGCAAAACCTGCTGTAAAATATGCCTATGTAGTATAGCTATGCTAATAGTAATGTGGATAGGACTAACAGTTTTCTTACCTTTTATGATAAGTAATAATCCTAACTTATCCCCTACTGAACCAGAAGCAGTAGACGTAGGGGCTGTACCGACTGCAGAAACACCACGAAGCTTAGAAAGACGTGACAAACAAGTGAGTCTGACACACACACGACCTAATTTAGAAGCATCAGATGAGGATGGACTGCACTTTCACAAAATGAAAAACAGGACGCATTTAAATGTTTTTGCTAACTTGTTAGTGCATTACGTAGAAGCCATGGAAATAGAGGACTGTTATGTCTGCATGAAGCTACCTACCTCAGTGGCTGAAGGTGTGATATATCACCATCTACCTTTGACCTATGGAATTTCCTGTAGTATTTTAGCTAGCTTGTTTTATAGGAGCACTTTGCAGTACTATTATTCAAATTCTGACGTAGTGTTTTCTGAACTTCCCATTAGAGGACACCTGAACCTTGTACATGTTAGGAGTGAGGTGACCCGTTATATGGGAGAATATTTTCTGACTATAGGCAACATAGATTTAGACGAAGCAAGACAAGCTAATTTGACCTGTTCTCTGCAAGAGCAGGAGAAGATGTTTATAAAGATGGCAGACAGAAGGAGAGAAAAGTTTCAGAAGAAGGCAAATGACGAAAAGGATAGAGTCCCTAAGTGGGCTGAGCACATGGATAACACCTCGCAAGGCGAAGCTAATCCTGCCTTGTTGTTGGATTTTGAACGGAAGGGGAAACTCTGTATCCATAGGGAAAAGACAGAGTACTATAACAATGTATTCATCGGTTCCAGCGAGTGTGAACATAATTACAAGGTAATTGGAGGTTGGGGTTTCAAAAATGGGTCAGAACCTGTGTTTCCCGGAATATATTATATATGTGGGAACAAGGCTTATTTCAAATTACCGGATCACTGGTATGGAAGCTGCTACTTCGGCATAGTTTTCCCGAAAATATACCATGTGAATAATGCAGCTGGAAGCGATGAAGAAACTAATGGCTTAGTGCGTAGTAAACGTGAGAGTGTAGGTGAAATTATAGGTGATATTTTTAGTGCACTGATACCTGGAATGGGGGTAGTTCTGAACACCCATAGAATCTGCAAATTGTCTACAGTAGTGGACCGGTTATCAACGGACACTGCTGCTGGATTCCTGATGGTCAATACTGAAATGGTTGCGATCAGATCAATGGTTTTGCAAAACCGCCTTGCTCTTGACACCCTATTAGCAAAAGAGGGCGGAGTCTGTAGAATGCTGAAGGCGCAACATTGTTGCACTTACATTCCTGATAAAAGTATCGAATTAAAACAATATGTGAAGAACATAACTAATTTGGAAAAAGAACTCAAACCATTGGAGGTTGACAGTGCCTGGACGAGACTGACTGGAGGTCTCTCCTCTATAGGTAGTTGGTTTTCTAACCTAGGTAGAAATATTTTGTGGAAAATACTGATGCCAATAGTTGTGATAGGTGTGGTTGTATTGATTATCTTCATCTGCTGCAAGTGCCAGAAATGCAAAAAGAAGTATAAAGTAAATAAGAGGGGGGTGAAGAGAAATATTGATGAACTAGAATTAGAAGAATTAAGAAATGAAATCTACAAAAAGGTGAAAAATCACCACTCTCATAGAGAAGCTGAAAGAAAAATCAACAATAAGTTTGTTGAAATCCAAATGAGTGATGTGGATGAATGAAAAAGTTGGCATCTGTTTCCTTTATGTGGTGATGATAGTAAATATCATCAAAGAGGGGATTGATGGAGCAAGGATTCGCATGTAAAGCGCCTTGCTCTCATACAAGAACCTCGCCTAATGTATAATCCTATTAACCTAGTTGTTCGTCATTTATTATACGTTTTCCCAAACACGCGGGTGTCCCCAGGATGCTTGCTCGTATGTCTTTTCCATACTAACGAAGCTTGCACTAAAGAATCGGCTGCTTCGCTGAAATTCAGTCTGCGCATGCGTCGGTCATACCCATGTGATGTGACGCACTCGCATTCTGGAGGGAATCTATGGCACATGCGCACTGTTGCAAACATGGCCGCTTGTCCTTTTACCACGCTCTGTGCTTGCTGCAGCTGCCTCAGCCTATCTGTCCTTTCGCACTAAAACGTAACGCTATAGTTATTATAAAATAAGGGATGTTTAGAATTTATCATGGTATACAGTGTGATCATTTTATATGTGATTTTAATTTGTTTTCGCTTACTTTTCATGTACCGCGTCTCTGGGAAATCGGGAGCGGAGCCATACTTGAAGCTCTGCTGGACAACATCATGTGACCGGGGAGAAATTCTACCGCGCAGAAGCTGAAACAAGCCAGCTGGCTCCTGAAGCCTGATGCGCCTGAGAACTCCTCGCAAGGGACTAGAACTTACTTGAGATTGATTTACATTGTTGCTACACTTCATATTCTTGTATTGTATTCTGTATGCCTATGCATGGGAACGTGAACCCAAGGGGCGGGTAGGAAAATTATAATATTTAGGGTGAGAAAGTTGAATTCTAGGAGGTGGTAATGACCGCACCACCTCTCCTGACCAATCATAATGTGGGAAACTGTCACTTGCAACATTAGTGGGTGGTCTGAGGTACCCCAAAAACAGTATAACTGCCCTGGTTTAGCTTAGGAAAATTGTCCGACTTGTCCGAGTAGCAGACCTGTCACTGACCCTACGAACTCTATAGGTGCTCAATCTGAGAGTGCTGCGGAGCACTCTGTCCATACTTTCCACAAACTCCTAAGGGGTGGAAATAATCCTAAGTGCTGGCGAGGCACTTTGCTGGGAGATTCGAAAACCCAATCGGGGTTACTGGCGGATTACTTGCAGGAGAGGGGGTAACGCAGGCGTTGCTGTCCGAAGCTGTAGGTGTTGGTCGTACCCTGGGAGGCCCAGTCTTGACCCGAAACCTGAGGGGTATCCTGTCCTGAACTGTCCGTGGGCTGTACCTGCTCGCATTCTGGTATTCCAATTCCTTGAGGGTCCTGTCCCCGTCTTCCCAAACTGACCCGTGGCCAGGGTTAGTCTTCACTCCTATTTAGGTAAATATAAGGTGTGGGTTTGCGTTTTCTTATAGTCTTCTCTCACTAAATCTCATGTCCGTTCCTTCCTCTTAAAGGGAAATATTCTTGACTTTGATCTTTGTTCTTGAAATGCCAAACCATATATGTTTTGCTTATTAGACTTGTTCCACTTCTCTCCCTTCCTTTAGAACTTTGCTGAACTGTCGAATTTATTAGTATGTTCCAATTTTTCCCTTTCCTTTAGTACGATTGCAGTGAACTTAGCAAGAATAGTCTAAAGAACTTAGGTTAAGTACATGTTTTAGGTCCCATTCATATCCTATGTCCTAGTATTGAGTTGCAGTGACTAGTCTTGTTCTAAAAAATTCCTACCTTTAGTCTTCCCATATACTCATATGGTCCTAGTCTTAATTCACAGTTATCTTGTGTTTTCGATTTTGATGTTTGACGTGTTATTCTGCATATCGCTTATTGCCTTGGCATATTCTCTTTGAACGTCTACATAAAGCTTTTAACTTCATCAGGTGTCTGTGGTCATTTTACAGAAAATTGTGGATAAGTATGTTCTGAAGTATAAAGGGTATTTTTCTAGGTTCCCTGTCTATTTTTTCCCTGATAGCTCCAGATCTGTCATAAGTATTTGTGCCTGTGGTAAGTCAGGTACATGGTAAGCAGAGGTGTAAAACCAAACCTTAATTGCTCATAGAAGCGTGCAGGTGGATAAACAGAAACCATCACCCGGTTCACCCCAAATGTCAGTGGTGTATTAAAATTTGCACGCCAGGGCCCAGTGCGTGTAGGTAATTGGTAAACTCGGTGACCTGGGTGAACTGCGCGCTCTATCAGGACCAGCCAAAGAATTGTGCCCTGAGGTCATTGTAAGACAAACATTGGCACACACACTGCTGACCCAGGATCCCACTGGTTCCTCAGAAGGAAATCGCCCAGTCTTGCAAAGTGAAATACTTGTTTTTATTATCTCTTCCTCCGCATTGCTCACTTGCCCTGCCTCTGACTTGCTCACCCCTCCTCCTCCACAGAGCGTCTTGTGGTCCTCCTTATTGTCACCTCAGCTTGCATTCACCCCTCCTTTCTCCCCTTTCGGCCGCTTTGATCTTCTCTGTGAGCTGCGCGCCAATGCTTGTGTGAATTACATGCCGGAGACTCGGGCCGGAGCCTGCCTCAAGACTCTGCTTGCCTCGCCTTTTCGTGTTAATTTGTTGGGTCATCACTTCTCAGCATCCCTCTCCGCTGTGCCACAGCTCGCCAACCTTCACACCCTTCCCTCGCTCGCACTCTCCCTATTCCGCGCCTCCCCTTTGCTTTCTCCCTCCTCTCACTTCCCCTTCCGTTACCTCCTCCACAATCCGAGCTTAATCACGGCGTCTCTGCTTCTGCACTGTGTGATTTTGGGCAAGTTGAACCGCAGTGTGAAAGTAAAAGTAGACTCAGTCAGCTAAGACATTTGCCCAGCACAATGCCCTTGTGCAGTTTTACATCACAAAGATAATATTATCCATTTAGACATTGTTCTCCTGTGTTATGCAATATCAGGCACCTAATTGTTCACTTAAGAGCAGTGCTCCTGCGTTTTTTGATATTAGACATGTGACACCATGCGTTGTTTAATATCCGACATGTGATACAGTTGCTATATAGAAAGGCGTTCTGCCTTGGAGCTGCTTACTTCTGAAAGCTAAAATGTCTTTATGAAAGTTCCATCTACTATCTTATATCAGACACATGACACCATTCTATAAAGGCAGGATGCTCATGTGCTCTTTAATATCAGACAGACAACTATTAGAGATAGAAATGTGCTTTAGAGCCTGACTGTATATACTAGGACTCTCAGTGTACCCCTGAGGAATTCTCTTGAAGCGGAAGCTTCGGCCAGCCAATGAGAATCCGAAGAGATAACGGCTTTCCTCATGTACTGGAATACTGAAGAAAGCATTTTTCAAATCTAGGACAGAGAAATATTTGGCCGAAGGTGGAATCATAGTCAATATTGTAGTGATGTCCGAGACCATCGGATACTGTGGCTCCACCACTCTGTTTACCTGCCGCAAATCAATCACAAATCTATAAACATCAGGAGTATTATCAGTAGCATCAGGTGACCGTCTTTTAAGTACAGGCAAAATGGGACTGTTACATATATTCGAATCAGTTTCTTCCACTACACCAGACTGTATTAAATCCTGAATTATTTGTAACAAGGCCTTCTCACCCTCCCTAGGTATTCTGTATTGTGGAATTCTGGGCAATTTGGCTCCCACCTTCACTCTTATTGACACCGGGGCAATATCCATTCTCCCTACATCATTATCACTGACAGCCCACAAGCTGTCGGGTATGCCTCGAAACTCAGGTGGCAGCGGGTCGTCTTTTGAAAAGCACTGTAGTGGGCGGGCAACATTGGGGCCTAGAGTAAGGTACACGCCATCCGGAGAACAATAAATGGTGGCATGCAATCTCTTCAATAAATCTAAAACCAACAAATTTTCTCCACAGTTTGATGTCAATAAAAACGGTGAATCAACAGTAAAGGGACCAATCGTTAACGTGAGAGGTTTAGAAATGGGGCTAATCACCGGAGTTCCTGCGAAACCCACGGATATGTTATTCTTGCCAGACAGAGCCGCCCCTGGGACCCGAGAACGAGCCACTGAACTTTTCATTGCACCCGTATCCACTAGAAATTTCTGTTGAGACCCTAGTAAGTCGGCTTCGACATAAGGTCCCCTCTGATCAACTTCCATAAGTACTGGTCCCATGCTCTGTCCTACGCTGTCCTAGTTGTGGGAGAACCCTGTCAAATCGTCCACCGAGTAATCATCGTTGTAATACTGACCCCCACTCCTCTGTGACTGTTGTCTATCTGTCCCGTTGTCAAAGTAATTGCCTCCCGGTCTCCCGCCTCCTTCTGATCGCGCAGCCTGTCTCCCAAAATCACCACTGCCCCGTCCTCGTCCTCTTCCTGGACCGGTACCTGACTGAAGCAACGGGCAGTCTCGCCACCAATGCCCTTCCTGCTTACACTTGGCGCACTGGTTCGGTCCCAGCCTTTCCCTACTCTCACCTCTCCCAAAACCACCTCCGCGACTCGGCGCCGCACCTCTTCCTCTGCCTCTTGCCACCTGCTGCAACAAAACCCTCGTCTTCAAATCTTTAGCCTTCTTCTCCTGCTTGTCCTTGTTTTCATTTTCCCTGTGCTCGTAATATTGCGCCATACTTAGTATTCCCGAAGGAGAGGACGTCGTCCACGTGCTCTCCGACGCTTGCAGTCTGGCTGATATTTCAGGCAATAAATTTGTGACAAACCTGTTAACAAAGAGTCGTAACCCTCCATCCTGTGACACATCCTGTCCACTAAAATCCATGAACGTTTCCTCAAACCTCGTAAAGAAATCTGAGACCGCCTCATCCTTTTTCTGCTTGCAAGCCGTCAACTTGTCCCAATCTACCTTTTTCGGGGGAATAAGGGAGTGCATATACTTTATTATGCGCCCCGGTAAAGCTAATATTTCACCCTTCGGCTTTTCCCCTGGCTTACGCTCCTTGTCCCAGTCCTGTAACTCCTGCCATGTACCTCCCAGTTCCTCCCTATGATCCGTGCCTTTTACCTGTCGCCACACATCAACCGGGACCAAAAGCCCGAAAAACAATTCGACATCGGCTAACGTCATCACCGTAGAAGACGCCGCTTCCGTAAGCTCTTTGTAATAGGCGGTCGGATTCTTTCTGGAATCCGGCAGCTGAGCCTTCAATGACAACACTTCACTTCTCTTCCATGGCGTATACACCCATTGCTCCTGAAAATGCGCATCAATTCTGTTCCTTGTAACAGCCCTCGTGACTGGGTCTAACAACTCGGGGACCTCAGGATGAAAAATAGGGTGCACCTCTCGCATTGGGTGGAGACCTGGGAAATGGGGTGTACCGACAGAGGGCAATTCATTCCTGTATTGCAATAGCGCGCGCAGACTACTCATCACTTCCTTCACCCCCGTGTTCGTTCTGTACGCTCCAGCCTGTATATCCCGCAAAACCGCCGGAGCCACACCTCCATATCCCTGCTCCCATAGCGGTATCAATACACCAGCCATGTGCCACAAAGCGTGCTGCTGCATCAATGGCTCAAAATCTTTCATGGTGGACCAGATATCTTCGAACGAATAAATATTATTCCTGGCCCATTGGCATGCCTGGTTAGCCACCATACTTTTTTCATCCAAACCAACTGTAGAACGTGTAAGCAGCTTCCGTACCTGCGAAAACAATCCGCTACCTGCGCCGCGACTCGGTGTTAGCATCTCCTGACTGGGGGTGGTACTAGCTGAAACAGTAGGGAGTGCTAAAGAAAATGGTGAGGGGGCAGGTAAGTGGTCTGGAGTAGAGAAACGAGAGGTGTCGAGGGTAGGGATTGTTGGGGGGCACTCGCTGAAGGACCTGCACTACTAGGGGCCGAAAGTGGCAAGGAGGGGTACAATGGCTGCGGGGCATAAGGGGGAGGGGGTCGGGCATTCAAAATGTCCTCCATCTCATCTGGGTCGTCCTCTCGTACTACGTAACTTTTATTTTCTTTCAACCTACAAAGTCTATCTGCGCGCTCCATGCGTAGTGCATTCTCATTCCCCACCTGTTCCCTCGCTTTCTGCGCCATAGTCTGGGTGGACTTTTTATACTCCTCTTTCTCCTCTCGCATCTTACGTTTCCTGGCCTCTTTCTGCCACACTCGCAAAGAGTCGAACATACTCTGGCGGCTACGCCTAGCAAACAGTTTGTCTTGCAAATAATCCAATTTAGCTTCATCAAAAGAACCCGTCAAAGGCCATTGTAAATCCACATTATCAGCAGTGTACCGATGCCACAAAGTACCAAACAAAATCGGGACCAGTATATGTTTAACATACATATCAAAACTCGGTGTCCCTTCAGGGGGTGCAGGTTGGCTCTCGGCCAGTCTAGTATTTGAGGGTCGACAACAGCATCCAAAACATCGTAACTTGCTAAAACACGGCATCTTTACTTTATCTTGAATCACAACTCGAGTTCATTCACACACAAACATATAGACGGACATCAGAGAACCACATACACATATACAATATCTCCAAACACGTGTTACCAAATGGGACAAGGCCCGTCGACCAAGTCCTGGGGAACCTGGACTCTACCGCAGACCGAACAGTACGCTAACTGTTCTGAGGACGGGGAACGGATCCGCCACCCGTGCGGCACTATGGATCGCTGCGCACTTTACCGCGGGAAACCCGGATCACACCTCCACTGAATCACCACACTAGGAGTCAGGGTAAGCGCACGAGAGTCTACCCACAATGAGCCACGCTTTCACCACAGTACCATTCGGTCGGATCACTAAAAACAATTATCGCGAAATACGTCCCCAACCCCGTCAAGTCTGTCAGAGCACCAACTCGTACTCTGAGTTCCCCGGAGCACACTAGCCCCAGGAGCACACCGGCTCCTCAAACCATCGGAGACGCTCTAGTCTCCCGGAACACTCCCGTTCTTGCAGCAATCACAGGTGGACCACTCACCTTCCGTAGGCGGCACCGACCTCTACCGTTCTCCACCTCCGGCTGCCAGGACCAACACGGTCAGCTTCAAGTTCCGCCTTCTGGACCCCGGCGTAAGATCCGAACCGGGACCTCTCCCGATCAGCAGGGTGGGGCAGCGCTGCGAGAACCAAGCTCGGCATCAAATGGGATCCCGGGCCCACCGTGCCGACCAGCGGGTCCCCGGTCTTCTGCTACCCACTTACGGGTGAGAAAGATCCTTATCGCGGGGTCCCTGTTCGGGCGCCATCTGATAAGCGTGGCTCAAATCCACTGGAGTGACTTACAGCACTCACCTATAATTACCTTATAGGAAGTCAGCCGGACAGTGGAGAAGTATAAACAAAAGTCTTTATTAGGCCAAACAACACTCATATGAGAGGGCCCTGTCCGACCTCACTCCTAGGAGTGCGAACGAGAGGACTGACTCTCTGCATCACAGCAATACATTATAATGCAATACAGTAAATGGGGTACGCCCCTTGTGGAAAGTTACTGAGCCTCAGACCAGTAGACAATGCTCTCATACAGCAGGCATCTGCACCTGCAAGGGATACATTATTATCTCTGCTCAAGGCCATGGAGCTAGGCTTCGGCGTCTCTGGGCATGAGAACATTACAGATAACGAGAAGTGTTAGTTTCGGCCACAGTGAGCCGAGAAACGAAAACTGCTGTCTTAGTATATTTCTGTATTCCTGCGGGAGGGGCATGAGCGAGCAGAGCCCGCAGGCACAGAGAGTTACACAAAATGGTGGCACACAGGCTAAGCTAAGAAACTAATATGGTCACGCATACATTTGAATATAAGCAATAAGTAAGAATTCAGCATAAGTGCATATACGAACTGCATTAGTTAGTCATATGATGCTAACTCGCACGTCATCATAGGGTAATAAGGGCATCGAAAAGTGAATTCTATCAAATACGATTTTTTATCAAAAAGGACTTTTCTTTATTTAATCCATATGTCAAAGAACACAGCGGACGCGTTTCGTCCCAAAGGGGACTTCTTCAGGGCAAAATCGGTAGAGAGGCTCCTTGAGTGAAATGGTATGTCGTTTGAAGATGAACAAGAGCAAAGACGATAGCTGTGTTATATACAGACCTGTTGCTTACAATATACATAGAGTGGCTGTGGTTCTACCCTTTTCAACCATTGGCTTTATTCAACCAATCTCTTTCAGCTGTTGCCTTGAAACCTTATCAATCAAAGTCTGGTTTAACAATACTCGGCGGGTATATGCATCAGTGCCGAGCTCGTCGGTGATTTGTAGGTGACTATACCTGTGCGCAGTGATCAAGAGCTTAACCTGGAGGCTCCATCCTGATGCATATACCCGCCGAGTATTGTTGTGGCCTTTAGCTCCTGCTTACTAGGTATAGGACATAGCTACACAGGTAAAACAATTAAATCCCACAATTGGGCACGAGACACATGACATTAGCATGCTGTTTTTCACGTTTGTAGACCTTGTTTTTACTCATAATAGGTCCTGATGAATCGCGGGCACTATACCCATGCGAGAAACATGTTGACCATTGTCATTCCATATCAAATCTAGGGCCACTACACCTAACTAGTTGGCACCCGGATTGGTAGATCCACGTTTTTATCTGTAGTAGGGGACCCCTGAATAAAGTAGTTTTCAGTACCCCCATCTACATTTTAAATCACCTTCAGGCTACACACTGCCCGCATACCCCCACTTCACCATAAGGCTGTTGGAATTAAAAGATCTCCGCCAAAGAGCCCCTCTTTGAGGTGAGCCCGTCGGGGATTGCACCGCCTCCCCGACGAGGAGCAACGCTAATGATGAAGCATGACACTCGCAAGGGTGTGTGAGGCAAATATTTCCAACAAAATGGATACCCAAAGGGACCACATCCATCCCTCCGGGCACGCCAGAGACACACAATCCCTTATCTAAGGAACAGTTCAGCAACCCAGTCTTGTTGATATACACTTGAGAGCACAAGCTGACACTGGACCTTCCACTTTCCTTAGTGGTAAATGGTGCCCAATTGATCTACAGATCGCTCTCCCTCCTCTTGACAAAACACTTTACTTTTAAACATATTCATCTAAAGCGCAGCATGCTACCATTGCTACAAAAATAAATAAACATTTTTTTGGACTACAATTTATAGACTTTTGTTGCAATTGGTGTTGCAAGAATTAGCAATGCCAATAGCTCAAACGTAATTAATGCGAGACCTATTGCATTGCAAATGCTTGTTTTTTAGGTCGAGCGACCTATATCAATGCGCATGCGCATTGAGCGGGAGCTCGATATATAGCGGCTTAAACAGAGCTTACCGAGATCAGGCGATTCCCAGGCGATTTCTTGCAGTGCATGTGAAAGCGCGTGCACAATGCCACCAGCCGCTTGCCTGCATTACCACATCAAAGGCGGCCGCGTCTCAGGCCCCTGCTGCTTCACACCCTCATGCCGCTCTCCCCGCTCCGCCCCCTCCCCTGCCCGCCGTGTCGCATTTCTCCTCCCCCCTCCCCACAGCAATGCCCTCCGTCTTGTTTCCCTTTGCTGTTTTATCTAGCATAAACTCGATACAGAGGTGGGCGCTTTACATAAGCATCAGTTACATTACAGGAAGGCACATTCAGCCACATATAAGCTTGGCATGCATTCCTTACATACTACAGAGGTAGAGTTTGGAAAGTGAGTGTAGATATGTTATGCAAGTATGTCTCATGTAGTTGCACGGTCCATACATTACAACGGGAGCATGAACTTGTGGTCAGGTATAAATTGCATGCATAGTCTTGTATTTTTTTTGTTTATTTACATAGACATTATTAGTCTGTTCAGATCCCTGCAATCTGCAGGGCTTGCTTTGCAACCACGCCGCCACCGAGGAATGCTGGTTTCTTCTACTAGTTTGTTTGACTCGAATGTTTCTTAAAACCAGGCACGATGTAGCGCCATCTGGTGGTCACGTTGATGCTCCGTGTTTTACTCGTACATGTTTTCTACAAGATTTTTGCTCGTCATAAATCCGATTTGCTTTTTCTACAATCAAATTCACCCGATTACTTTGGCAGCGTGTAGTTTAATAACGTATGCGCCCATTGCCATATTAGAAATAATTGCACTGGTGCAAAATATAAAGTAACGCCATTATTTTTGTCTTTGTAATATAATAGAAAACTGCACATACTCAAGACCATAGTACAATAATATATTTTGTACCAGGTCAAAGGGAAGGCTATTGACAGAGTAGGTAGCCACCACATCCACCACCAACAAGTCCACAACAACCACCACCGTGTCCACCACCATCACATCCACCACCACTACGTCCACCACCACTACGTCCACCACATCCACCGCATCCACCACCACCACCACATCCACCACCACTACGTCCACCACTACTATGTCCACCACATCCACCGCATCCACCACCACCACCACATCTACCATCACATCCACCATCACCTCCACATCCACCACCACATCCACCATTACATCCACCGCCACATCCACCGCCACATCCACCACACCCACCACCACCACATCCACCACACCCACCACCACTACATCCACCACCCCATCCGCCACCACCACCCCATCCACCACCGCATCCACCACCGCATCCACCATCACCACATCCACCGCATCCACCACCACCGCATCCACCACCACTACGTCCACCACCACTATGTCCACCACATCCACCGCATCCACCACCACCACCACATACATCACCTCCACATCCACCACCACATCCACCACCACATCCACCATTACATCCACCATCACATCCACTGCGACATCCACCGCCTCATCCACCGCCACATCCACCGCCACCCACCACCACCACATCCACCACACCCACCACCACTACATCCACCACCCCATCCACCACCACCACCCCATCCACCACCGCATCCACCACCACCACCGCATCCACCATCACCACATCCACTGCATCCACCTCCACCACATCCACCACCACATCCACCACCACATCCACCATCACCTCTACATCCACCATGACATCCACCTCCACATCCACCACCACATCCACCACATCCACCACCACCACATCCACCACATGCACCACCACCACATCCACCACCACATCCACCACACCCACCACCACCACATCCACATCCACCACATCCACCACCACCACATCCACTGCATCCACCACCACACCCACCGCATCCACCACCACATCCACCACCACATCCATCACCTCCACATCCACCATGACATCCACATCCACCATGACATCCACCGCCACATCCACCACCACCACATGCACCACATGCACCACCACCGCATCCACCACCACATCCACCGCATCCACCACCACCACATCCACCACATCCACCACCACCACATCCACCAAATGCACCACCACCGCATCCACCACCACATCCACCACACCCACCCCCACCACATCCACCACATCCACCACCACCACATCCACCACCACCACACCCACCGCATCCACCACCACATCCATCTCCTCCACATCCACCATGACATCCACATCCACCATGACATCCACCGCCACATCCACCACCACATCCACCACCACCACATCCACCACATGCACCACCACCGCATTCACCACCACATCCACCACACTCACCACCACCACATCCACCACCACCACACCCACCGCCATTATTTTTGTCTTTGTAATATGATAGAAAACTGCACATACTCAAGACCATAGTACAATAATATATTTTGTACCAGATCAAAGGGAAGGCTATTGACAGAGTAGGTAGCCACCACATCCACCACCAACAAGTCCACGACAACCACCACCGTGTCCACCACCACCACATCCACCACCACTACGTCCACCACCACTACGTCCACCACATCCACCGCATCCACCACCACCACCACATCCACCACCACTACGTCCACCACCACTACGTCCACCACATCCACCGCATCCACCACCACATCCACCATCACATCCACCATCACCTCCACATCCACCACCACATCCACCATTACATCCACCATCACATCCACCGCCACATCCACCGCTACATCCACCGCCACATCCACCACACCCACCACCACCACATCCACCACCACTACATCCACCACCCCATCCACCACCGCATCCACCACCACCACCGCATCCACCATCACCACATCCACCGCATCCACCACCACCGCATCCACCACCTCTACGTCCACCACCACTACGTCCACCACATCCACCGCATCCACCACCACCACCACATCCACCATCACCTCCACATCCACCACCACATCCACCATTACATCCACCATCACATCCACCGCCACATCCACCGCCACATCCACCGCCACATTCACCGCCACATCCACCACCACCACATCCACCACACCCACCACCACTACATCCACCACCCCATCCACCACCACCACCCCATCCACCACTGCATCCACCACCACCACCGCATCCACCATCACCACATCCACTGCATCCACCTCCACCACATCTACCACCACATCCACCATCACCTCCACATCCACCATGAGATCCACCGCCACATCCACCACCACCACATCCACCACATGCACCACCACCGCATCCACCACCACATCCACCACACCCACCACCACCACATCCACCACATCCACCACATCCCCCACCACCACATCCCCCACCACCACATCCACCACCACCACACCCACCGCATCCACCACCACATCCATCACCTCCACATCCACCATGACATACACATCCACCATGACATCCACCGCCACATCCACCACCACCACATCCACCACATGCACCACCACTGCATCCACCACCACATCCACCACACCCACCACCACCACATTCACCACCACATCCACCGCATCCACCACATCCACCACACCCACCACAACCACATCCACCACATGCACCACCACCGCATCCACCACCACATCCACCACACCCACTACCACCACATCCACCACCACATTCACCACATCCACCACCACCACATCCACCACCACCACATCCACCGCATCCACCACCACATCCATCGCCTCCACATCCACCATGACATCCACATCCACCATGACATCCACCGCCACATCCACCACCACATCCACCACATGCACCACCACCGCATCCACCACCGCATCCACCACCGCATCCACCACCACATCCACCACACCCACCACCACCACATCCACCACCACATACACTGCATCCACCACCACCACATCCACCACATCCACCACCACATCCACCACCACATCCAACACATCCACCACCACTTCCACCACCACCGCATGCACCACCACCACCGCATCCACCACCACCACATCCACCACCACCACCGCATCCACCACCACCACATCCACCACCACCACATCCACCACCACCCCCACATCCACCACCTCATCCACCACCGCATCCACCACCACATCCACCACACCCACCATCACTTTCACCACCACATCCACCACATCCACCACCACTTTCACCACATCCACCCCCACCACATCCACCCCCACCACATCCACCACCTCCACCACATCCACCACCACCTCCACCACCACCACATCCACCACCACATCAACCACCACATCCACCCCCACATCCACCACCATCACCACCACATCCACCATCACCACCACCACCACATCCACCACCACCATATCCCCCAGATCCACCACCACCACATCTATATGTGTGTGTGCGTGGCTCTCTGTGTGTGTAGGTGCAAATGCAATGTTCTTGAATTTTTGCCACAATAAAATACACTGAACATAATGTTCACAAAAGTTATTTACAAATGTTTAAGCTATTGCCATTATAAATTACAATACATTTTATTTAAGTATTACTTATTTACAAAATTAAAAGCCATTGTTATTTACACCGTGTCCACCACCACCACATCCACCACCACTACGTCCACCACCACTACGTCCACCACATCCATCACCACCACCACCACCACATCCACCACCACTACGTCCACCACCACTACGTCCACCACATCCACTGCATCCACCACCACATCCACCATCACATCCACCATCACCTCCACATCCACCACCACATCCACCATTACATCCACCATCACATCCACCGCCACATCCACCGCCACATCCACCACACCCACCACCACCACATCCACCACACCCACCACCACTACATCCACCACTCCATCCACCACCGCATCCACCACCACCACCGCATCCACCATCACCAGATCCACTGCATCCACCACCACCGCATCCACCACCACTACGTCCACCACCACTACGTCGACCACATCCACCACCACCACCAAATCCACCATCACCTCCACATCCACCACCACATCCACCATTACAGCCACCATCACATCCACCGCCACATCCACCGCCACATCCACCACACCCACCACCACAACATCCACCACACCCACCACCACTACATCCACCACCCCATCCACCACCACCACCCCATCCACCACCGCATCCACCACCACCACCGCATCCACCATCACCACATCCACTGCATCCACCTCCACCACATCCACCACCATATCCACCACCACATCCACCATCACCTCCACATCCACCATGACATCCACCACCACATCCACCACATCCACCACCACCACATCCAACACATGCACCACCACCGCATCCACCACCACATCCACCACACCCACCACCACCATATCCACCACATCTACCACATCCACCACCACCACATCCACCACCACCACATCCACCACATCCACCACCACCACACCCACCGCCATTATTTTTGTCTTTGTAATATGATAGAAAACTGCACATACTCAAGACCATAGTACAATAATATATTTTGTACCAGGTCAAAGGGAAGGCTATTGACAGAGTAGGTAGCCACCACATCCACCACCAACAAGTCCACGACAACCACCACCGTGTCCACCACCACTACATCCACCACCACTACGTCCACCACCACTACGTCCACCACATCCACCGCATCCACCACCACCACATCCACCACCACTACGTCCACCACCACATCCACCACCACATCCACCACCACCATATCCCCCAGATCCACCACCACCACATCTATATGTGTGTGTGTGTGTGTGTGTGTGGCTCTGTGTGTGTGTAGGTGCAAATGCAATGTTCTTGAATTTTCGTCACAATAAAATACACTGAACATAATCCTCACAAAAGTTATTTACAAACGTTTAAGCTATTGCCATTATAAATTACAATACATTTTATTTAAGTATTAATTATTTACAAAATTAAAAGCCATTGTTATTTGTAATATCAATACATCTAAGTCACGTAAATACAACACACATTGCATTACAAATGCTATAGGTGTCACATTTGCGAAAGTTAAAACTATTGACATTGTAACTGACAAAGCTATTAATTTTGCTATTTTCAAAACCAACACATAAATAAAAAAGTGTCATTTACAATACCAATCGCTCAAACTTTCCTAATGCGAGACCTATTGCATTTCCAATGCTTGTTTTTTTATTGACCACAGACATCCTGCACCTTAAGACTCGCGGCCCCTTTAAGAGTGGGGCAGAGACCAAACAAAGCGCGGCCATCTTGCTCCTCGGGCCGGCGACAGATGGCGCAATAGTCCCTGTGAAATTAAAATCTTCTTGTTGTTGGGTGCCTGCACCACCTTTCTTTGCCACGCCAGCCAGTAATACGATGGGCTAAATCTCACAGAAAAAAATTAAAGAGGCATCTCACAGAGCAAGGTCTTTATATAACGTGACCCTTCACCCCGGCGGCAGTGACGACTGCAAGCTGCAACCAAACATGGAAAGGGCGTATTTAACTTTGACATTCGACAACGTCAACCAATGGAATTACGGGAATGGGTGACGTACATCCAATTGTGAGCGTACCTGGGCGGGTTCGGTCCCGAGCCCTGTGAGCATGTTTGTGATTTAGCTGCTGAAGAAAGGGGGGCTGCCGGCGGGGCCGTATCTCCCGCCATTTTTCAATAATCAGCCGCAGCTTTACCCGGTAGCGGGATCTGGAACCTGTGAGTGACAACCGAGGAAAGGTGAACTGGAGCTGAATAAGCGGAGTCGTCTCAGGCCCCGGTAAACTGTGGCCTTCTTGCGCCCTGAACTCCCGCCTGGCCCTTCTACTGCCGCCGGGATGGCGCCCATGCTGGGCCGGAAACCATTCCCTCTGATCAAGCCGCTTGCCGAACCCATTCTTCCCGGGGAAGAGATCTTCACCATTGAGCACAGCAAGGAGAGCTTCAGAAGTAAAGAGTATCCTTCTGTCAGTTGGCGAGTTGCGAGTGAGTGACTGTCATCAGTAATGGGTTCAGAAGTAGGAAGCATCCTTCCACTGGCGCACAAGGCTGTCTTGTGTGTGTGTATAAGTTGTGGTATCCAGGGTACGTTCACTTGGAGAAAGGGTATCACTGAAAAGACACATTTTACTGCTATTTATCATGGCCGGCTTTATGCCTGGTGACTCCCCGTGCGTCAATGTTTGTGCGCCCCCCCCAATGAACTCCTCCGCGGATTCCCTCACGACGACCCTATAATAGTGTTCCTTGAGTGTCCATAACTACTCTCTCATGCATTTCTTTTGTTTCATAGCGTTACTCTTAGGTGCATGGTGCCATAGCACTTTACATCGTACACGCAAGACGATGAATTGTACATGTGTAAATCATTGTATAAGGAAATGTTTCATAAGAGCGAGGACTTCAAGGTGTAGGAGTTGAAAACCGTCCATCCTGGTATACAGTATAGTCTGAGTGCTTGATCTGGAGAAGCATAAACTGAGCATTTAAAACATGGTACATTGGCTGGGGGTTCTTTACTGATAATAATTGATTTCTATCCAAGTGAACCTTTTTACAACATTGGGGGAAATGAAAGACTGGGGGGAAAATAAATAACCTGTACCTTACAGATTGCATGCAGGTCTCTGATGACAGTTGAAGCGATCTGTTCTGTATCATGATTTTAACATATAAAATGCAAGTATCAAATGGGTCTCTTTGACAGAAGCAGAATGCCACTAAACTATCTACGTTATATGCACTTTGTGATTTCCATGGCACATGTGATTTGCAGCAGGCATGCTAACTCTACCTGCTCTACTTTAGATGAGTCAAAACTGCTCATAGACAAAACTCCGATCTCTCTTCAGCAGATCCACTAATCACTAGAGTTATCTTAGCATTTTTGTTGCTGCCTGAAAATTGCTGGTGGGAAGGAGCGAGGCAGTAAGTGCTTGTAAAAACATATTGTACTTGAAACATGCGCCTCCTACAGTCAACGCCCCGTGTGGTGGTACCGGTCGCACCGTCCTAGAGCCGGTTCTCTTTTATCTACTGGGGTGTGGGTATCAAGAAAGGGGCATGTAGAGGAGTCAGCGGGAACCGGGTGAAGTGTACACTGGGAACTGTTAACAAACAAACTGTCTACGGGGTCACCGAAGGCTTGACTGGTGAATAACACATATCATGCAGAGATTTTTTTATTTTTTATTTTCAAAGGTTTTATATAGCGCTACTGGACCCAAGCGTATCAGAGCGCTTTACAAGGATGGTGAACATAATGATATAAAATTAACAATTAAGCGAAAAAGAGTAACAGTATGATAATGCATTCAACAGGGCTAAGGGGCAAAGAAACAGATAAAATTAAGTGGAAAATGAATATTAGAAGTTAGGAGAGAGAGAGAGGGGTGATGAGAGGGGGAGTGAGAAAATGAAGGGATTGAGAGGGGGTGGGAAGAGGAGTAGACCAGGGAAGGTAAAGGAGTGAACATGTTCAGAGTCAGTAACATTAGATACCCCAATACTTGTTGAGAAGAAGTACTTTGAGTTCCTTTTTGAAGAGAGTGTAAGAGGGGTTGCAGCGAAGATCCTTAGGCAGAGTGTTCCAAATTGTAGGAGCGTTACCAGAGAACGCACTGGATTGGGTCTTTTGATATTGAGTCTGGGTGGGATCAAGACAAGGGAGTTTGTTCTCCTCAGGGACCTGGAGCAACCTGCTTTGTGGTTCAGGATGAAAGGACGCCCTTTGTACCAGGGCGGGGGCACGTTTCATTAGGACCAATGTGATGGCTTGACATATGGGTACATGAGTTTGCAGCCGGGAATCATATTTAGTTTTTACTATATATGGACCTACAGCGAGGTGGCATGCTTGGTCTTCCGAGTTTATGCGTTTGCAGTGAGTTGTCTGAGTATTGTAAGAAGAGTCTCCAAGAAGTTGCAGATAGAATGAGAGAATTCTTCTTTATTAAAACACAGGTTTCTTAAGCCGCGGAGCAGTGTGTTCCCTCGGTTCATGACCACCAACAGCTGATCGAATCCACGGGAACACACGCTCCAAGAACATCATAGCATTCTTCACAAAGTATTCCAAAAGAGAAGACCTGTTCAACATTCCTAAAGACACCAGACCACTACAACACCTCCCCCTTTATATAAAACAAAAAAAACAAACAAAAAAAAATACACGAGCTGAAAGCAACAAATAAAGTTCAATAAGTCACAAAATCCCCAAACCTAGCAGGTAATCTAATAGTGCGCCCACTTCTAGCAGACCTGTCCCCCCACGGCATTCCTTACCGCCGGAACAGCGGCATTAGAAGAAGGAACAACAAATGCACTGCCATTAACACTGGAAGCAGGAGCAGCAACAACATTACTTCCACCTTGATCCTGCAACCAAAAGTCCATTCCAATTCATTAGAACAACTACACTTTTTTTTATTTTTATTTTTTTTAAATTAACTCAGCCTGATCTTTTCGCTACTTGACTAACTGTCTCTTATTCCACCAACCTCTACCGTTGAGGAAAACAGCCCCTTTACTAACCTGACAAACCTGAATCTGGTCATAAAAATGACTCGCCTTTCTTAATGTTAAAGGGTTTTTTGCATAACACCCAATCGCCAACAGAAATATCAACATCATCCACCGACCCTTTACCGTCAAAACGTTTTTTCATCAGAGCCTGACTACGCATCACCTTCTCCAACACACCAGAAGCCTGCACTTTCACCTCATTCTTACCGACCAACCAAGAAGGAAGAAGTAAGGAATTAACTTTTCTTCCCTAAGTAACTCAAAGGGAGTTACCCCAGTGGTGCAATGCGGAGACACATTGTAACTCCAAACTTTCTCTTCCAAAAATGAACTGACATCCAAACCAGACGCCACAGCAGTTTGAATCCCTTCTTTAAGAATCTTATTACCACGCTCCACCAAACCATTAGATGCGGGGGAGGACTTAGCAACTTTCAGATGTTTAATATCCAGAAACCCCAAAAATTAACACATCCGTTTCGACACAAAATGAGTCCTGTTATCGGTGACTAAACACCTAGGAGCCCCTTCAACCATAAACAATTTTTTTTAAAACAAGATTGTATTCTCAGTATTAGGCGCGTCCACAAACTTATAATACATCCATTTGGAATGATAGTCAACAGCCAGAATCAAATACCTACACACCTCCGGAAGAATTAAATATGGACCGGAAAAATCCAGACCCACCTTAACCCAAGCTTGCTCAGGAAATTCAATAGGATGAAGGGACAACTTCGGAATCTTCCAGTGCTTATCAGAAAGCAAGCATTCTTCACAAGCATCAATAAGTCCTCTAACTTGAGCTTCCAACCCCGGCCACCAATAATGCTGTCTAATTTTCATACAAGTTTTGGTAACACCAAGATAGCCTTCATGACCCATCTTAACTACTTCCCTCAATTTAGACAGGGCACAAATTTATCGTCTCTGAGAACAACATTATCCTTTACAGAAAGTTCATCCGCGACCAAAGCAAAATTCTTTAAGTCCCCAGAAAGATTTCTCACATCAGGCCAACCATCTTTACTGCAGATCAAAACTTTAGTTAGAACTAAATCATTCAGAGAAGCTTTACTCCAGTCCTCTTCAGAAATAAGGGCACCACAACCTTCCACTGCGTCAAACATCGCCACACATTCAACATCATCCTCCTCAAAATTCTCCTCATCATCCCTATCCATCAGTATTCTGGACAGAATCTGCACGAAAATTCTTACTACCCTGAATATGCTTTATATTAAAATTGAACTGCAGCTTTGAAACCAATCTTGTCAACTTAGCAGACCTAGAATTGGTATTTGAAACTTTGTTAAAAATGAAAGACAGAGGCTTATGGTCAGTCAAAATCTGAAATTTCCTTCCCCAGATATACATTTTAAATTTCTGCACCGCCCACACACAGGCTAGCGTCTCCCGTTCTATTGTGCTGTAATTTCTTTCCAAAAGCTTAAGTGCTCTTGATGCGAAAGCAACAGTTTGCTCATGACCTTTTACATTTTGACTAAGAACTGCACCTAGCCCATTTAAACTAGCATCAACATTGATCATTGAAGGACAATCATCACGAAAAGCATGCAGTGCCTTCGCAGAAATGACTAGATCTTTTACTCTCTCAAAAACATTGTTCAGATCCTCTGACCAGATACATTTTTTACCCTTCTTAAGCAGACAGCGAAGAGGTTCAACCATCTGAGCGTAATTGCACACAAACCTAGCATAGTATTCAGCTAGCCCAAGGAAAGAGCGCAAAGCATCTTTATCAGTAGGAGGCTTGGCATCTTTTAGAGCTCTAATAACTGAAAACTTTGGACTAATGCCTTTATCAGAAATCGTATGCCCCAAGTAATCAAGTTCATTCACACCAAACTTACATTTGTCAGCCCTGATCGTCATTCCATTGCCTTCCAAAGGGCCCAGAACTCTTTTTAAGAGAGTTAAATGCTCATCACGGTTCTTTGTAAAAATCGGAAGTAAGCTTGGACCCCCACCATTCCCTTGAACATAGAGTCCATGAACCTCTGAAAAATACTTGCTGCCGAGGCCAGCCCAAAAGGGAGTCTCAGGAACTTAAACGCACCAAAAGGTGTAACACAAACGTAGTAAGTTCCTGAGACTCCTCACTCAAAGGAATCTGGTGGTAGTCGGACTTTAAATCAATAAGGGAGAACCACCTAGCCCCCCCCAAATTGGCCAAGAGTTCGTGGATCTTAACCTCTTAGCAGCTATGGAACGTCCAGCTCCAGTGTTGAACGTTCCATTGCGCAGGTGAGATTCGAACGGCCGACGGCAGCACTCCTGAGGTAGTGGTGCCGTTGGAATAGGCGCAGCACCTAAGAGGTTAGGAAGGGGATGGCAATCCACCAGAATATTTTTATTCAACCCCCTCAAATCTGCGCAGAGCCTAATCTCCCCAGTTTTCTTCCTCGCCACGACAATCAGAGCGACCCATTGGGAAGACTCCGTAGGTCGAATAATTTTTTGAACACAAAGGTCATTTAACATTTTCTGCAACTCCTCCCTAGCACATTTTCTGCACCTCCTCCCTAGCAACTCCTCCCTAGCACTCCTCCCTAGCGCACCAAGAACATCATAGCATTCTTCACAAAGTATTCCAAAAGAGAAGACATGTTCAACATTCCTAAAGACACCAGACCACTACACTGAGGGTTGTTTAACACGGTTATCATAGAAATTGTGTACAGAGATGTGCCCATGTTAACTCTGTGGAAACGTATCCAATAACGTATGAGCGTCCCTCCATCACCTCTGCCGCAAACCAACTGTCAGTCCTCCCAGCATTAGTCCACTGTGAGACCTACAGCGCAGCCGTAATAACGGAGCTCAACATGCACAACAAAAAATTATTACAATAATTCAAGATGAACCTCCTCTTTCGTGGGGCTTGGGGTAACGATCATACTGTTGTAGTTTCCACTTTTTACATTACTTTTTATTTTACATCACAAATGTGGCGGCACCTGGATATTTTGTCACTGTAGAAGGCGACGTTATTTGGCTATGCGAACTAAATGCTTGCCCCTTAGGTCTGATGTGAAATGTAGTTAACTGTTCGAATCCCAGTAAAGCTAAATAAACCTTCCATGTACCTGTTTCTAGAAGGTGCATGGCCCTGCACGTAAATTTTCCTTGAGTTACGGTGGGCGGTTCGCCGGTTCGGTAGTTGTAGCAGCAGAAGTGTATGATTCCATTCTGTGTTTTAATTCTGAGCGTGAGCACAATGCGCAATTCTTTGAGCTGGGTCTACACACAGATGTTTTTGGTGCAAGAGTTGAAGGGGGAGCTGGGCCATGGTCTGTTATTGAATCCGTGTTGTTTTGCTAGTCAACACAGGAACATTTTAAGGATTTTGGGGGCCCTGACCCAAACGTACTTTAGAGGCCCCTGTTCGGAAAAGCTTTGAATTTATGATCTATTTTCAGCTTTCTCATGTCCTCTTTGGCCAGGTCCCTGCTAGTGCACAAGCATGCTGGTCCTATAAATGTGATTACAACTAACATTTAGGGATAGTGAGGTATGTTTTCAATATTGAAACAGCAGTAGCTCAATATAATTTCAAATAATCTATGTGATATATGAATGTGTGTGGTCCTGCTTTGATCTAAAAGAATGAAACATAAACGTCACATTTCTCTGCAAAATGTCTGTTTCAAATACCATTTTCCTTTTAATTTATTTTGAATATGGGTGCTGTGTGAGAGTCTATTACAATCTGTGTGAGTATTATTCAAGGTCATCTGGGTAAGGCTCTATGCAGAGCAGTGGTGGCTCTATCCGGGGCCCCCCTGAAAGGCTGGGGCCCTGGACCAGAGCCCACTTTGCCCATGCCTTAAAACGCCTGAGAGTCAACACTGATAAAAAGGGAGGTGGGGTTCTGGAGAAACCACATAAACTGCTTCTGCTGGCTGTACTGCTAAGGTCTCAACAGGAGTGGGGAGGTGATCCTGTAGGCAGGGGTAATCGATGTGTACAACTCCTGTGTATATGGTTATAAAGATGGCACTCTAGAAGGGCGACAGTATAGATCGAGGCGAGACTTATTGTATATCTCGGACATAAACTTGAGGATGCGCATATAATTGGTAAAGGCTGTTTTTCAGGGTCAGTGGAGTGGTATTCTTTGGTTTTTAGGTCTCGCCTAGCGACTCAGCGCATGCGCTACTCGCCTTGGCAAGACATATTGTTGGTTTGGTGAGCAAAGGGGGATAGGACATGTGCACTTGCCTGGACAGCCGATGCGCAAGGCGCTGCTTCCCACATCGGTGTCCAAACAAGCATGCAGGCCGGAGGTGCACTCGGCTGGTTTTGTGCGCTTTCAGTTTCCTTATTTTATTTCAGCATGCCATGCGAACTTTACGTTTCACAATGGTGGCGGCCTCCGCACACACCCTTAGCAGGACGCTGCCCTTGTCTTCCCGACCCCTCCAACACCGCATGAGCAGTGCAATGGTGTTCGCCGCACAGGTACGAGGCTGGCAGCTGGATAACGTTTGTAGTGTACTTTAAGAGCGTGAGAAAGTAGGACAGTTGTAGCTCGGTCTTTGTTGTCCAACTTAGTGTAGTGACAAACAAATGTGCTGGTGATGGGTAGATGGTTTACAGTCCCTCTAGGCCTCCTTATAGTGCTTAGGCTGTCGCTCAGCGCCACACAGTGGGTGTGGGCA
The DNA here is from genome assembly GCF_964263255.1 of Lissotriton vulgaris. Lineage (NCBI taxonomy): Eukaryota > Metazoa > Chordata > Amphibia > Caudata > Salamandridae > Lissotriton > Lissotriton vulgaris. Next base: position 15,912 of record NW_028242155.1, on the reverse strand, counting down.
TTAACGGTGGCGTGTCGTGCGTCCTGTAGTACACACTCCCTCTTTAATGTAAGCTGGCCAACTCGCTGTATTATGGCTATCTTCCCCCCTGAAATTGTCTCTGCTTGAGCAGTGCAATGGTGCCTGCCGCACAGGTACAAGGCTGGCAGCTCGCTAACGTTTGGAGTGTACTTTAACAGAGCGTGAGAAAGTAGGACACTTGTTTTGCTGGCTGCAGCTGTCTCTGTGGTGTAGCACAAGGGGAGCAAAGACAATTACTGATCACCAATTTGCTGCCCCACGCCGCTACTTGGAATATGCAGTTTGTCAATTTGATTGGGTACCCGATGCGGACACCTCGATCCTTTTTCAACCTCCTTCCACAAGCACTTGTTGAGTCATGAGTGGCGCCCTTCTAAGGCCTCAGTGGGTGCCTATGGCGTGTTTTGGGCGGGTGCAGAAGCACTCTCTCTGTTGATCCTTTCATCATCATCATCAAAAAATCTTTATTTCGGCAGATTGCTATAAAAGATAACACACAGTGGTGATACAAATAAAACGAGCAATAGCGTCCCGGACAATTAATCGGAGCTAAAATAGCATTGAAGCATTAAAAAATAGTAGGAAATAGTTAGAAATTGATGATGTTTAAAATTGTGCAGCTAGTCTGCGTTCAAAGGAGCACACAACTGTATTAAGTCCATTAGGAGATAAAAATAGTTAAAAAATGAATAGTTACATTGTGGTGATTAAAAAATTGTACAGTTAATCTACAACCCTGGATAGCAAGTGTCTTCTCTTGAACCAGAAGGTTTCCAGATATTTTGCTACCGCAAACACAACCATACTAGAAAGGTCAGATTTAAAGACCCTATATTCCTGCAAGCAATGAGTGAAGCCTAGATTTCTGCAGGCAGGGACTATCCACTTCCTTCTCGCCTGCCCATCCTCTCTCTGTGTGTGGGGTGGCTCTCTCTCTCTCTGTGTGGGGTGGCTCTCTCTCTCTCTGTGTGGGGTGGCTCTCTCTCTCTCTGTGTGGGGTGGCTCTCTCTCTGTGTGTGTGGGGTGGCTCTCTCTCTGTGTGTGTGGGGTGGCTCTCTGTGTGTGTGGGGTGGCTCTCTCTGTGTGTGTGGGGTGGCGCTCTCTGTGTGTGTGGGGTGGCGCTCTCTGTGTGTGTGGGGTGGCGCTCTCTGTGTGTGTGGGGTGGCGCTCTCTGTGTGTGTGGGGTGGCGCTCTCTGTGTGTGTGGGGTGGCTCTCTGTGTGTGTGGGGTGGCTCTCTGTGTGTGTGGGGTGGCTCTCTGTGTGTGTGGGGTGGCCCTCTGTGTGTGTGGGGCGGCTCTGTGTGTGTGTGTGGGGCGGCTGTGTGTGTGTGTGGGGCGGCTGTGTGTGTGTGTGGGGCGGCTGTGTGTGTGTGTGGGGCGGCTGTGTGTGTGTGTGGGGCGGCTGTGTGTGTGTGTGTGTGGGGCGGCTGTGTGTGTGTGTGTGTGGGGCGGCTGTGTGTGTGTGTGGGGCGGCTGTGTGTGTGTGTGGGGCGGCTGTGTGTGTGTGTGGGGCGGCTGTGTGTGTGTGTGGGGCGGCTGTGTGTGTGTGTGGGGCGGCTGTGTGTGTGTGTGGGGCGGCTGTGTGTGTGTGTGGGGCGGCTCTGTGTGTGTGTGGGGCGGCTCTGTGTGTGTGTGGGGCGGCTCTGTGTGTGTGTGGGGCGGCTCTCTGTGTGTGTGGGGCGGCTCTCTGTGTGTGTGTGGGGCGGCTCTGTGTGTGTGTGGGGCGGCTCTGTGTGTGTGTGGGGCGGCTCTGTGTGTGTGTGGGGCGGCTCTGTGTGTGTGTGGGGCGGCTCTGTGTGTGTGTGGGGCGGCTCTGTGTGTGTGTGGGGCGGCTCTCTGTGTGTGTGGGGCGGCTCTCTGTGTGTGTGGGGCGGCTCTCTGTGTGTGTGGGGCGGCTCTCTGTGTGTGTGGGGCGGCTCTCTGTGTGTGTGTGGGGCGGCTCTCTGTGTGTGTGTGGGGCGGCTCTCTGTGTGTGTGTGGGGCGGCTCTCTGTGTGTGTGTGGGGCGGCTCTCTGTGTGTGTGTGGGGCGGCTCTCTGTGTGTGTGTGGGGCGGCTCTCTGTGTGTGTGGGGCGGCTCTCTGTGTGTGTGGGGCGGCTCTCTGTGTGTGTGGGGCGGCTCTCTGTGTGTGTGGGGCGGCTCTCTGTGTGTGTGGGGCGGCTCTCTGTGTGTGTGGGGCGGCTCTCTGTGTGTGTGGGGCGGCTCTCTGTGTGTGTGGGGCGGCTCTCTGTGTGTGTGGGGCGGCTCTCTGTGTGTGTGGGTGGGGCGGCTCTCTGTGTGTGTGGGTGGGGCGGCTCTCTCTGTGTGTGTGTGTGGGGCGGCTCTCTGTGTGTGTGTGGGGCGGCTCTGTGTGTGTGTGTGTGTGTGTGGGGCGGCTCTGTGTGTGTGTGTGTGTGTGTGGGGCGGCTCTGTGTGTGTGTGTGGGGCGGCTCTGTGTGTGTGTGTGGGGCGGCTCTGTGTGTGTGTGTGGGGCGGCTCTGTGTGTGTGTGTGGGGCGGCTCTGTGTGTGTGTGTGGGGCGGCTCTGTGTGTGTGTGTGTGGGGCGGCTCTGTGTGTGTGTGTGGGGCGGCTCTGTGTGTGTGTGTGGGGCGGCTCTGTGTGTGTGTGTGGGGCGGCTCTGTGTGTGTGTGTGGGGCGGCTCTGTGTGTGTGTGTGGGGCGGCTCTGTGTGTGTGTGTGGGGCGGCTCTGTGTGTGTGTGTGGGGCGGCTGTGTGTGTGTGTGTGGGGCGGCTGTGTGTGTGTGTGTGTGGGGCGGCTGTGTGTGTGTGTGTGTGGGGCGGCTGTGTGTGTGTGGGGCGGCTGTGTGTGTGTGGGGCGGCTCTCTGTGTGTGTGTGTGTGTGTGGGGGGGGCTCTGTGTGTGTGTGTGGGGGCTCTCTGTGTGTGTGTGTGGGGGCTCTCTGTGTGTGTGTGTGGGGGGGGCTCTGTGTGTGTGGGGGCTCTCTGTGTGTGTGTGTGTGGGGGGGGGCTCTGTGTGTGGGGGCTCTGTGTGTGTGTGTGTGTGGGGGCTCTCAGTGTGTGTGAGTGTGGGGGGGGCTCTGTGTGTGTGTGGGGGGGCTCTGTGTGTGTGGGGGGGCTCTCTGTGTGTGTGTGTGGGGGGGCTCTCTGTGTGTGTGTGGGGGGGCTCTCTGTGTGTGTGTGGGGGGGCTCTCTGTGTGTGTGTGGGGGGGCTCTCTGTGTGTGTGTGTGTGTGGGGCGGCTCTCTGTGTGTGTGTGGGGCGGCTCTGTGTGTGTGTGTGTGTGTGTGTGTGTGTGTGTGTGTGGGGCGGCTCTCTGTGTGTGTGTGTGTGTGTGTGGGGCGGCTCTGTGTGTGTGTGTGTGTGGGACGGCTCTCTGTGTGTGTGTGTGTGTGTGGGGGCTCTCTGTGTGTGTGTGTGTGTGTGGGGGCTCTCTGTGTGTGTGTGGGGGGGGCTCTGTGTGTGGGGCCTCTCTGTGTGTGTGTGTGTGTGGGGGGGAGGGCTCTGTGTGTGGGGGCTCTGTGTGTGTGTGTGTGTGGGGGGGGCTCTGTGTGTGTGGGGGGGGCTCTGTGTGTGTGTGTGGGGGCTCTGTGTGTGTGTGGGGGGGCTCTGTGTGTGTGTGGGGGGGCTCTGTGTGTGTGTGGGGGGGCTCTCTGTGTGTGTGTGGGGGGGCTCTCTGTGTGTGTGTGGGGGGGCTCTCTGTGTGTGTGTGTGGGGCGGCTCTCTGTGTGTGTGTGTGTGTGGGGCGGCTCTCTGTGTGTGTGTGTGTGTGTGTGGGGCGGCTCTCTGTGTGTGTGTGTGGGGCGGCTCTCTGTGTGTGTGTGTGTGTGTGTGGGGAGGCTCTCTGTGTGTGTGTGTGTGTGTGTGTGGGGGGCGGCTCTGTGTGTGTGTGTGTGTGGGGCGGCTCTCTGTGTGTGTGTGTGTGGGGCGGCTCTCTGTGTGTGTGTGTGTGGGGCGGCTCTCTGTGTGTGTGTGTGTGGGGCGGCTCTCTGTCTGTGTGGGGGGCTCTGTGTGTGTTGGGGGGCTCTCTGTGTGTGTGTGTGTGGGGGCTCTGTGTGTGTGTGGGGGGGCTGTGTGTGTGTGTGGGGGCTCTGTGTGTGTGTGTGGGGGCTCTGTGTGTGTGTGGGGGGGCTCTGTGTGTGTGTGGGGGGGCTCTGTGTGTGTGTGGGGGCTCTGTGTGTGTGTGTGGGGGCTCTGTGTGTGTGGGGCTCTGTGTGTGTGGGGCTCTGTGTGTGTGGGGCTCTGTGTGTGTGGGGCTCTGTGTGTGTGGGGCTCTGTGTGTGTGGGGCTCTGTGTGTGTGGGGCTCTGTGTGTGTGGGGCTCTGTGTGTGTGGGGCTCTGTGTGTGTGGGGCTCTGTGTGTGTGTGGGGCTCTGTGTGTGTGTGGGGCTCTGTGTGTGTGTGGGGCTCTGTGTGTGTGTGGGGCTCTGTGTGTGTGTGTGTGTGTGTGGGGCTCTGTGTGTGTGTGTGGGGCTCTGTGTGTGTGGGGCTCTGTGTGTGTGGGGCTCTGTGTGTGTGTATGTGTGGGGCTCTGTGTGTGTGTGTGTGTGTATGTGTGGGGCTCTGTGTGTGTGTGTGTGTGTGGGGCTCTGTGTGTGTGGGGCTCTGTGTGTGTGGGGCTGTGTGTGTGTGGGGCTCTGTGTGTGTGTGTGTGTGTGTGTGGGGCTCTGTGTGTGTGTGTGTGTGTGTGTGTGGGGCTCTGTGTGTGTGTGTGTGTGTGTGTGTGTGTGTGTGGGGCTCTGTGTGTGTGTGTGTGTGTGGGGCTCTGTGTGTGTGTGTGTGTGTGTGTGTGTGTGGGGCTCTGTGTGTGTGGGGCTCTGTGTGTGTGTGTGTGTGGGGGGCTCTGTGTGTGGGGGGCTCTGTGTGTGTGTGTGTGTGTGTGTGTGGGGCTCTGTGTGTGTGTGTGGGGCTCTGTGTGTGTGTGTGGGGCTCTGTGTGTGTGTGTGTGTGGGGCTCTGTGTGTGTGTGTGTGGGGCTCTGTGTGTGTGTGTGTGGGGCTCTGTGTGTGTGTGTGGGGCTCTGTGTGTGGGGCTCTGTGTGTGTGTGTGGGGCTCTGTGTGTGTGTGTGGAGCTCTGTGTGTGTGTGTGTGGAGCTCTGTGTGTGTGTGTGTGGGGCTCTGTGTGTGTGTGTGTGGAGCTCTGTGTGTGTGTGTGTGGGGCTCTGTGTGTGGGGCTCTGTGTGTGGGGCTCTGTGTGTGGGGCTCTGTGTGTGTGGGGCTCTGTGTGTGTGGGGCTCTGTGTGTGGGGCTCTGTGTGTGGGGCTCTGTGTGTGGGGCTCTGTGTGTGGGGCTCTGTGTGTGGGGCGGCTCTGTGTGTGTGTGTGGGGCGGCTCTGTGTGTGTGTGTGGGGCGGCTCTGTGTGTGTGTGTGGGGCGGCTCTGTGTGTGTGTGTGGGGCGGCTCTGTGTGTGTGTGTGGGGCGGCTCTGTGTGTGTGTGTGGGGCGGCTCTGTGTGTGTGTGTGTGGGGCGGCTCTGTGTGTGTGTGTGTGGGGCTCTGTGTGTGTGGGGCTCTGTGTGTGTGGGGCTCTGTGTGTGTGGGGCTCTGTGTGTGTGGGGCTCTGTGTGTGTGGGGCTCTGTGTGTGTGGGGCTCTGTGTGTGTGTGTGGGGCTCTGTGTGTGTGTGTGGGGCGGCTCTGTGTGGGGCGGCTCTGTGTGTGTGTGTGGGGCGGCTCTGTGTGTGTGTGTGTGTGGGGCGGCTCTGTGTGTGTGTGTGGGGCGGCTCTGTGTGTGTGTGTGTGGGGCGGCTCTGTGTGTGTGTGTGGGGCGGCTCTGTGTGTGTGTGTGGGGCGGCTCTGTGTGTGTGTGTGTGGGGCGGCTCTGTGTGTGTGTGTGTGGGGCGGCTCTGTGTGTGTGTGTGGGGGGCGGCTCTGTGTGTGTGTGTGGGGGGGCTCTGTGTGTGTGTGTGTGGGGGCTCTCTGTGTGTGTGGGGGGGCTCTCTGTGTGTGTGGGGGGGCTCTCTGTGTGTGGGGGGGGGCTCTCTGTGTGTGTGGGGGGGCTCTCTGTGTGTGGGGGGGGCTCTCTGTGTGTGTGGGGGGGCTCTCTGTGTGTGTGTGAGGGCTCTCTGTGTGTGTGTGGGGGCTCTCTGTGTGTGTGTGAGGGCTCTCTGTGTGTGTGTGAGGGCTCTCTGTGTGTGTATGAGGGCTCTCTGTGTGTGTGTGTGAGGGCTCTCTGTGTGTGTGTGAGGGCTCTCTGTGTGTGTGTGTGAGGGCTCTCTGTGTGTGTGTGTGAGGGCTCTCTGTGTGTGTGTGAGGGTTCTGTGTGTGTGTGTGTGAGGGTTCTGTGTGTGTGTGTGTGGGGGGGCACTCTGTGTGTGTGGGGGTCTCTGTGTGTGTGTGTGGGGGGGCACTCTGTGTGTGTGTGTGGGGGTCTCTGTGTGTGTGGGGGTCTCTGTGTGTGTGGGGGTCTCTGTGTGTGTGTGTGGGGGTCTCTGTGTGTGTGTGTGGGGGTCTCTGTGTGTGTGTGTGGCGGCTCTGTGTGTGTGTGTGGCGGCTCTGTGTGTGTGTGGCGGCTCTGTGTGTGTGTGGCGGCTCTGTGTGTGTGTGGCGGCTCTGTGTGTGTATGTGGCGGCTCTGTGTGTGTATGTGGGGCTCTGTGTGTGTGTGTGTGTGGGGCTCTGTGTGTGGGGCTCTGTGTGTGTGTGTGGGGCTCTGTGTGTGTGTGGGGCTCTGTGTGTGTGTGGGGCTCTGTGTGTGTGTGGGGCTCTGTGTGTGTGTGGGGCTCTGTGTGTGTGTGGGGCTCTGTGTGTGTGTGGGGCTCTGTGTGTGTGTGGGGCTCTGTGTGTGGGGGGCTCTGTGTGTGTGTGTGTGTGGCTCTGTGTGTGTGTGGGGCTGTGTGTGTGTGTGGGGCTGTGTGTGTGTGTGGGGCTGTGTGTGTGCGGGGGGCTGTGTGTGTGTGCGGGGGGCTGTGTGTGTGTGCGGGGGGCTGTGTGTGTGTGCGGGGGGCTGTGTGTGTGTGCGGGGGGCTGTGTGTGTGTGCGGGGGGCTGTGTGTGTGTGCGGGGGGCTGTGTGTGTGTGCGGGGGGCTGTGTGTGTGTGCGGCGGCTGTGTGTGTGTGGGGTGGCTCTGTGTGTGTGTGTGTGTGGGGCGGCTCTGTGTGTGTGGGGCGGCTGTGTGTGTGTGTGTGTGTGTGGGGCGGCTCTGTGTGTGTGTGTGTGTGGGGCGGCTCTGTGTGTGTGTGTGTGTGGCGGCTCTGTGTGTGTGGGGGGGCTCTCTGTGTGTGTGGGGGGGCTCTCTGTGTGTGTGGGGGGGCTCTCTGTGTGTGTGGGGGGGCTCTCTGTGTGTGTGGGGGGGCTCTCTGTGTGTGTGGGGGGGCTCTCTGTGTGTGTGGGGGGGCTCTCTGTGTGTGTGGGGGGGCTCTCTGTGTGTGTGTGAGGGCTCTCTGTGTGTGTGTGAGGGCTCTCTGTGTGTGTGTGAGGGCTCTCTGTGTGTGTGTGAGGGCTCTCTCTGTGTGTGTGAGGGCTCTCTCTGTGTGTGTGAGGGCTCTCTCTGTGTGTGTGAGGGCTCTCTCTGTGTGTGTGAGGGCTCTCTCTGTGTGTGTGAGGGCTCTCTCTGTGTGTGTGAGGGCTCTCTGTGTGTGTGTGAGGGCTCTCTGTGTGTGTGTGAGGGCTCTCTGTGTGTGTGTGAGGGCTCTCTGTGTGTGTGTGAGGGCTCTCTGTGTGTGTGTGAGGGCTCTCTGTGTGTGTGTGAGGGCTCTGTGTGTGTGTGAGGGCTCTCTGTGTGTGTGTGAGGGCTCTCTGTGTGTGTGTGAGGGCTCTCTGTGTGTGTGTGAGGGCTCTCTCTGTGTGTGTGTGAGGGCTCTCTCTGTGTGTGTGTGAGGGCTCTCTGTGTGTGTGTGAGGGCTCTCTCTGTGTGTGTGTGAGGGCTCTCTCTGTGTGTGTGTGTGTGTGTGTGTGTGAGGGCTCTCTCTGTGTGTGTGTGTGTGTGTGTGTGAGGGCTCTCTCTGTGTGTGTGTGTGTGTGTGTGAGAGGGTTCTCTGTGTGTGTGTGTGTGTGTGAGGGTTCTCTGTGTGTGTGTGTGTGTGTGGGGGGGGCACTCTGTGTGTGTGGGGGTCTCTGTGTGTGTGTGTGTGGCGGCTCTGTGTGTGTGTGGGGCTCTGTGTGTGTGTGTGTGTGTGTGGCGGCTCTGTGTGTGTGTGGGGCTCTGTGTGTGTGTGTGTGTGTGGGGCTCTGTGTGTGTGTGTGTGTGTGTGTGTGTGTGTGTGTGTGGGGCTCTGTGTGTGTGTGGGGCTCTGTGTGTGTGTGTGGGGCTCTGTGTGTGTGTGTGGGGCTCTGTGTGTGTGTGTGGGGCTCTGTGTGTGTGTGTGGGGCTCTGTGTGTGTGTGTGTGTGGGGCTGTGTGTGTGTGCGGGGGGCTGTGTGTGTGTGCGGGGGGCTGTGTGTGTGTGCGGGGGGCTGTGTGTGTGTGTGTGTGGCGGCTCTGTGTGTGTGTGTGTGGGGCGGCTCTGTGTGTGTGTGTGTGGGGCGGCTCTGTGTGTGTGTGGGGCGGCTCTGTGTGTGTGTGTGTGTGGGGCTCTGTGTGTGGGGCTCTGTGTGTGGGGCTCTGTGTGTGGGGCTCTGTGTGTGGGGCTCTGTGTGTGGGGCTCTGTGTGTGGGGCTCTGTGTGTGGGGCTCTGTGTGTGGGGCTCTGTGTGTGGGGCTCTGTGTGTGGGGCTCTGTGTGTGGGGCTCTGTGTGTGGGGCTCTGTGTGTGTGTGTGGGGCTCTGTGTGTGTGTGTGTGGGGCTCTGTGTGTGTGTGTGTGGGGCTCTGTGTGTGTGTGTGGGGCTCTGTGTGTGTGTGTGGGGCTCTGTGTGTGTGGGGGGCTCTGTGGTGTGTGGGGGCTCTGTGTGTGTTGTGGTGTGTGTGTGTGGGGCTCTGTGTGTGTGTGTGTGGGGCTCTGTGTGTGTGTGTGTGGGGCTCTGTGTGTGTGTGTGTGGGGCTCTGTGTGTGTGTGTGTGGGGCTCTGTGTGTGTGTGTGTGGGCTCTGTGTGTTGTGTGTGGGCTCTGTGTGTGTGGGGGCTCTGTGTGTGTGTGTGTGGGGCTCTGTGTGTGTGTGCGGGGGGCTCTGTGTGTGTGTGCGGGGGGCTCTGTGTGTGTGTGCGGGGGGCTCTGTGTGTGTGTGTGCGGGGGCTCTGTGTGTGTGTGTGGGGGGGCTCTGTGTGTGTGTGTGGGGGCTCTGTGTGTGTGTGTGTGGGGGCTCTGTGTGTGTGTGTGGGGGGCTCTGTGTGTGTGTGTGTGTGGGGGGCTCTGTGTGTGTGTGTGGGGCTCTGTGTGTGTGTGTGTGTAGGGCTCTGTGTGTGTGTGTTGGGGGGCTCTGTGTGTGTGTGGGGCTCTGTGTGTGTGTGGGGCTCTGTGTGTGTGTGTGGGGCTCTGTGTTGTGTGTGTGTGGGGCTCTGTGTGTGTGTGGGGCTCTGTGTGTGTGTGGGGCTCTGTGTGGTGTGTGGGGCTCTGTGTGTGTGTGTGGGGCTCTGTGTGTGTGTGGGGCTCTGTGTGTGTGTGGGGCTCTGTGTGTGTGTGGGGCCTGTGTGTGTGTGGGGCTGGTGTGTGTGGGTCTGTGTGTGTGGGCTGTGTGTGTGTGGGGCTGTGTGTGTGTGGGGGCTGTGTGTGTGTGGGGCTGTGTGTGTGTGTGGGGCTGTGTGTGTGTGGGGCTGTGTGTGTGTGTTGGGGGCTGTGTGTGTGTGTGTGGGGCTGTTGTGTGTGTGTGTGTGGGGCTGTGTGTGTGTGTGTGGGGCTGTGTGTGTGTGTGTGGGGCTGTGTGTGTGTGTGTGTGGGCTGTGTGTGTGGTGTGTGGGGCTGTGTGTGTGTGTGTGGGGCTGTGTGTGTGTGTGGGGCTGTGTGTGTGTGTGGGGCTGTGTGTGTGTGTGTGGGGCTCTGTGTGTGTGTGTGTGTGGGGCTCTGTGTGTGTGTGTGTGTGTGTGTGTGTGTGGCTCTGTGTGTGTGTGGGGGCTCTGTGTGTGTGTGTGGGGCTCTGTGTGTGTGTGTGGGGCTCTGTGTGTGTGTGTGGGGCTCTGTGTGTGTGTGTGGGGCTCTGTGTGTGTGTGTGGGGCTCTGTGGTGTGTGTGTGGGGCTGTGTGTGTGTGTGTGTGTGTGTGGGGCTGTGTGTGTGTGTGTTGTGTGGGGCTGTGTGTGTGTGGGGCTGTGTGTGTGTGGGGCTGTGTGTGTGTGGGGCTGTGTGTGTGTGTGTGTGGGGCTGTGTGTGTGTGTGGGGGCTGTGTGTGTGTGTGTGGGGCTGTTGTGTGTGGGGCTGTGTGTGTGTGTGTGTGGGGCTGTGTGTGTGTGTGTGGGGCTGGTGTGTGTGTGTGGGGCTGTGTGTGTGTGTGGGGCTGTGTGTGTGTGTGTTGGGGCTGTGTGTGTGTGTGGGGCTGTGTGTGTGTGTGTGGGGCTGTGTGTGTGTGTGTGGGGCTGTGTGTGTGTGTGTGGGCTGTGTGTGTGTGGGGCTCTGTGTGTGTGTGTGTGTGGGGCTCTGTGTGTGTGTGTGTGTGGGGCTCTGTGTGTGTGTGTGTGTGTGTGTGGGGCTCTGTGTGTGTGTGGGGCTCTGTGTGTGTGTGTGGGGCTCTGTGTGTGTGTGTGTGGGGCTCTGTGTGTGTGGTGTGTGTGGGGCTCTGTGTGTGTGTGTGTGTGGGGCTGTGTGTGTGTGTGTGTGTGGGGCTCTGTGTGTGTGTGTGTGTGGGGCTGTGTGTGTGTGTGTGTGTGGGGCTGTGTGTGTGTGCGGGGGGCTGTGTGTGTGTGCGGGGGGCTGTGTGTGTGTGTGTGTGGCGCTCTGTGTGTGTGTGTGTGGGGCGGCTCTGTGTGTGTGGGGCGGCTCTGTGTGTGTGGGGCGGCTCTGTGTGTGTGTGGGGCGGCTCTGTGTTGTGTGTGTGTGGGGCTCTGTGTGTGGGGCTCTGTGTGTGGGGCGTGTGGGGCTCTGTGTGTGGGGCTCTGTGTGTGGGGCTCTGTGTGTGGGGCTCTGTGTGTGGGGCTCTGTGTGTGGGGCTCTGTGTGTGGGGCTCTGTGTGTGGGGCTGTGTGTGTGTGGGCTCTGTGTGTCTGTGTGTGTGTGTGGGGCTCTGTGTGTCTGTGTGTGTGTGTGGGGCTCTGTGTGTGTGTGTGTGGGGCTCTGTGTGTGTGTGTGTGGGGGGGGCTCTGTGTGTGTGGGGGGCTCTGTGTGTGTGGGGGGCTCTGTGTGTGTGTGTGTGGGGGCTCTGTGTGTGTGTGTGTGGGGCTCTGTGTGTGTGTGTGTGGGGCTCTGTGTGTGGGGCTCTGTGTGTGTGTGTGTGGGGCTCTGTGTGTGTGTGTGCGTGGGGCTCTGTGTGTGTGTGCGGGGGGCTCTGTGTGTGTGTGCGGGGGGCTCTGTGTGTGTGTGTGTGCGGGGGGCTCTGTGTGTGTGTGTGTGCGGGGGGCTCTGTGTGTGTGTGTGCGCGGGGGGCTCTGTGTGTGTGGGGGGGCTCTGTGTGTGTGTGGGGGGCTCTGTGTGTGTTTGTGTGTGGGGGGCTCTGTGTGTGTGTGTGGGGGGCTCTGTGTGTGTGTGTGTGGGGGGCTCTGTGTGTGTGTGTGGGGCTCTGTGTGTGTGTGTGTGTAGGGCTCTGTGTGTGTGTGTGTGGGGCTCTGTGTGTGTGGGGCTCTGTGTGTGTGGGGCTCTGTGTGTGTGGGGCTCTGTGTGTGTGTGTGTGTGTGGCTCTGTGTGTGTGTGTGTGTGGGGCTCTGTGTGTGTGTGTGTGGGGCTCTGTGTGTGTGTGGGGCTCTGTGTGTGTGTGGGGCTCTGTGTGTGTGTGGGGCTCTGTGTGTGTGTGGGGCTCTGTGTGTGTGTGGGGCTGTGTGTGTGTGGGGCTGTGTGTGTGTGGGGCTGTGTGTGTGTGGGGCTGTGTGTGTGTGGGGCTGTGTGTGTGTGGGGCTGTGTGTGTGTGGGGGCTGTGTGTGTGTGGGGCTGTGTGTGTGTGGGGCTGTGTGTGTGTGTGTGTGGGGCTGTGTGTGTGTGTGTGGGGCTGTGTGTGTGTGTGTGGGGCTGTGTGTGTGTGTGTGGGGCTGTGTGTGTGTGTGTGGGGCTGTGTGTGTGTGTGTGGGGCTGTGTGTGTGTGTGTGGGGCTGTGTGTGTGTGTGTGGGGCTGTGTGTGTGTGTGGGGCTGTGTGTGTGTGTGTGGGGCTGTGTGTGTGTGTGTGGGGCTGTGTTGTGTGTGTGTGTGTGTGTGCGGGGGGCTGTGTGTGTGTGGGGGGGGCTGTGTGTGGGGGGGCTCTGTGTGTGTGTGGGGGGGGCTCTGTGTGTGTGTGGGGGGGGGCTCTGTGTGTGTGTGGGGGGGGCTCTGTGTGTGTGGGGGGCTCTGTGTGTGTGTGGGGGGGGGCTCTGTGTGTGTGTGGGGGGGGCTCTGTGGTGTGTGTGTGGCTCTGTGTGTGTGGGGGGGGGCTCTGTGTGTGTGGGGGGGCTCTGTGTGTGGGGGGGGGGGCTCTGTGTGGGGGGGGCTCTGTGTGTGGGGGGGGGCTCTGTGTGAGGGGGGGCTCTGTGTGTGTGTGTGTGGGGGGGCTCTGTGTGTGTGTGTGTGTGTGTGTGGGCTCTGTGTGTGTGTGTGGGGCTCTGTGTGTGTGTGTGGGGCTCTGTGTGTGTGTGTGGGGCTCTGTGTGTGTGTGTGGGGCTCTGTGTGTGTGTGTGGGGCTCTGTGTGTGTGTGTGTGTGTGTGGGGCTCTGTGTGTGTGTGTGTTGTGTGTGTGTGTGTGTGTGTGTGTGGCTCTGTGTGTGTGTGGGGCTGTGTGTGTGGGGGGGCTCTGTGTGTGGGGGGGGGGGCTCTGTGTGTGGGGGGGGCTCTCTGTGTGTGTGTGGGGGGGCTCTCTGTGTGTGTGTGGGGGCTCTCTGTGTGTGTGGGGGGGCTCTCTCTCTCTCTTTGTGTGTGGGGGGCTCTTTCTGTGTGTGGGGGGCTCTTTCTGTGTGTGTGGGGCTCTTTCTGTGTGTGGGGGGGCTGTGTGTGGCTCTCTCTCTGTGTGTGTCTCTCGCTCTCTGTGTGTGGGGCTCTCTGTGTGTGTGTGTGTGTGTGTGTGGGGCTCTGTGGTGTGTGTGTGTGTGTGTGTGTGTGGCTCTCTGTGTGTGTGTGGGGCTCCCTCTCTGCGTGTGTGTGGGTCTGTGTGTATGTGTGTGTGTTGGGCGGGGTCTCTCTCTCTCTCTCTCTCTGTGGGGGTCTGTGTGTGGGGGGAGGGCTCTCTTCCTTTAATGAAAAATATAAATTATGCTTTAGTGATATTTAGTTACCTTTTGTGTTGCACCAAATATGCTGTAGGGATTTTAAGGTGGCAATTGATATACATATGTCATTATGACATTCGTACTAATGTGCTATAAAATGATCACTTGCAGAACTAAAACAATTTAACAACTCTGGTATTAATGTTTCATTATCCTTCAAAAATGAAAATAGTCATTGACTCTTAACGAAGTTGTTGTAATTGTGCGTGAATGTAACAAGTTGAAGTTATGTTTCTATTTATGCAAAGTAGTGGAGTCCCAGGTTTATAAAAAGAATCCAATTGCTATGCTGAACAGTCCTCTGGGTCTTTTATCACTGTGCTAACTCTCTATTTAGAGCTGTACCCTTTAATATCTGTTTGAGTAATTTGTCATGTAATTTCAAGAATTTACAATTTAACCGTGGGTCCGTAGGGTCTAGGCTCCTCATTATTGCCGTTCGACAAGAACGAATTCCCCTCTCATTGAAGATGCTTTTAAGCAGTGAGAGGTGCGCTTTCTTTAATGTGGGATATATGCAGATCAAATGCACAAAATCCTTCTTGAAGGTGCCACATAGCCTGCATGTTTTTAAGTCCTTTGTATCTCCAGGATGGTTTATCCGCTAAGGGCTGCAGTTCTAGACGTAGCCAGTAACTTTTTCTTTAGGTACATGGACTAAGTTAAAGAGATATGCTGCTGGTTGTAAGGTGATGTATGTTTGTATTGTCACCCATGCTTGTGACGTCACAAGTATATGTTGTCATCGGTAAGGGAATGAATTTTTGCTGCTTTGTTAATCACACGGCAAAGTTGGGTGCCACAAATTTATATTCCACAGGTCAACTGTGTCGTTTTTTATGTCTCGCCTGTCGATGCGCATGCGCATCGAGCTTGCGAGACTATGGGGGCTTAACCACTCTTTAACTAACTTGCAAGGAATCGTGGCGATTCCTTGCAGTGCCCGTGACTTTTAAGCTCAATGCGCATGCGCATTGAGCTTAAAAGCGCGTGCACATCAGTTCCCTCAGCCTCACTCCAGGCCCCTGCTGCTTTCACACCCTCTCCCCGCTCCGCCCCCTCCCCTGCCCGCCGTGTCGCATTTCTCCTCCCCCCTCCCCTTATCTGCCCTCCCTCCGTCCTTTTTTTTTTTTTTACCTGCTCCGCCCCATCCCCTGCCCGCCGTGTCGCATTTCTTTTCTCCTCTTTGCTCCTCCAGCAGTTCTGTCACCTTTCCTTCTCTCCTCCCTTGTTTTTTTACTTGTTCTGTTGAGGAAGTGAATCCACGTTTGTACAAGGCATTGTTTATCGCTACCTTTCACGCAGTGCTGTATCTACAGCGCGTTTCCCTCAACTGTTCTGTCGGAGTGTTTCGTGAGCGCCCTGGTATTGAATTGCCTCGTCTGCCCAGCGATTACTATTTGTAGCGATGCTCTCACCCTGGAGTTGCAGTGTTATCTGAACTCTCTTGGCCTTGTGCCGCTTCCGTCAGTTGTAGCCAGTGGTTTTGAACAGATGGCTGCCTAATTGTTTTTTGTCTAGTGCTATAATTGGAACTTCCTCAGTTAAGGGGGAAAATCCTCCAGCTCCTTGTTAGGAGTTAATCTAGTGTAGGTACTTTTTCCCCGGTAGCCCTCTGCCTGCTATCCCCGTTTTATGCTCAGCTGTCAGTTTATGGTGTGAATTCCACACAGTGATTACCTCACAGCAGGAACCTAAGTGCCTGAGCTAGGGTGGCATCCCGACGGCTAGAGCTCAGCTTATTCTCTCAACGAACGTTCGGCAGCTCACATCTCCACACAGTGATTCCTCTCAGCGGGAACTCTCTTGCCAGAGCGTTCGGCGGCCTCCGCCTAGTGTGCGCTCAGCTGTTGGGCCTCAGCGAACGTTCTACCCGCTGTCTTCCTTCTGGGACTGAGTTTTTACCCGTGCAGAGCGGTGTTCTGCACACAGCAGGAGCTCTGTTTTTCAGATTTCTTCAAAGGCAGTCACGAGTTCTTAGGCCACATAATCTTATCTATTTCTCCTCGCAGCTGGAGCATATTTCTTCAAGTGGCAGTCACGAGTTCCTAAGCCACAGAATCATTATCGATTTCTTCGACCTGCAGCACGGTCAAGTTACCTTACTCATGTAATTGCCTGCCAGTTCTACATCGCTGACAGGCACAGCTCATTCTAGAGTCGATAGTTCTTACTTGGCTGGCTATTCTGACACTTGTTTTCATTCTTAGAGGCTCTCTTTAGGTCTCGTGACCTATCAATGCGCACCGCTCTTCCGCAGTACTGCAACCTACCCTCCCTCACCCTCCCCACCCTCACTCACCCTCACTCACCCTCACTCACCCTCACTCACCCTCACTCACCCTCACTCACCCTCACTCACCCTCACTCACCCTCACTCACCCTCACTCACCCTCACTCACCCTCACTCACCCTCACTCACCCTCACTCACCCTCACTCACCCTCACTCACCCTCACTCACCCTCACTCACCCTCACTCACCCTCACTCACCCTCACTCACCCTCACTCACCCTCACTCACCCTCACTCACTCACCCTCACTCACTCTCACTCACCCTCACCCCCTCACCCTCACTCAACCCTCACCCTCACTCACCCTCACTCACCCTCACTCACCACTCACTCACCCTCACTCACCCCTCCCTCACTCACCCACCCTCACTCACCCACCCTCCCTCACTCACCCACCCTCACTCACCCACCCTCACTCACTCACCCACCCTCACCCTCACTCACTCACCCTCACTCACCCTCACTCACC